>NC_085042.1:9392995-9496043 GCF_963692335.1 Osmerus eperlanus | reverse complement strand
TTTTTAAAAAGTTTTAAAAATAGTTTTTGGAAAGTTTCAAAGTCTTAATATATTATTCTCTTCTGTACTCTATTGTACTCTGCTATGCTTTAATCTACTCTGTTTAAGGCTTCTCTGTTCTCCCCTCTCCCCCCCTTTCCTCCTCCTCTCCTTTCCTCCTCTCCTCAGTGGGTGTGTAAAACAAAAGTTAACAAAAAAACGATATTTTTGGAAACGAGTTTGAAAAAAAAAGTTTTTAAAGTTTGAAAAAATATTTCTGAAAAAAGTCCTTTCCTCTCCTTTCACTGTGTGTGTGTCTGTGTGTAAAACATGAGTATCTGTACTTCTACTTAAGTGAAGATTGTGTGTACTTTTGCCAACTCTGTCAACAGTACGTTTGGGATTTCTTCAAATTTAGCCCCATAGTTGAAGTGCTGATGACTAACAGCAGGACTAAACAAGGACAGGGAAGGAGACGGGACGGGGCCCCCCTCGCCGGGGGACCTGGGGGCCCCCCTCGCAGGGGCACACCTGCGGGAGGACCTGGGGGTTGGGAACCAGAGAGCAGAAGCACAGCTTTTCAGCAGGAGATATCCTAGAAGCCTAGAGGGTTGGCGTCAGGGAGCAGGGCCAGTTAGCTTCCACAGCTAAACTGGGCTTACAGCATAAGATATATACAACAGAGATAAGTGCTATATAAAGAGATCCCTGAGAACTACTGTCCTCTGAGAGGGACAGTAGTTCTTACCCCTGGTGGGGTGAGGGGGACAGTAGTTCTTACCCGTGGTGGGGACGATCCCGTCTCTTCCCTCGCTGCAGAGCCGGGACAGGAGGCTGGTCTTCCCCGCCCCTGTCAGTCCGATACACACCACATCATACTCCGGCCTGGGGACCGGTGGTCCTTTACAGCACAGGGCCCGGAAACACTGGAGGAACAACACACACACATGAATATTCATGATGCGGCCACTTGAAGAGAAGGGCATGTTCCTTCTAAAACACCAAAAGACCTTGCTTCCGCCCTGTGTGACCCCTGGTTTTGAGGTTGTGGAATTTTTTATGTTTTTGAAAGAGTGTTTGACACGGAAACAGCATAGCAGTTAAAACAGCATATTCTGCAGGCTGATCAACTGTGCCAATGGTGTCTCAATGAGCTGGTGACACATGTTCATCCTTCCTCCCTGAAATAGAACCAAAAAGAGAGAAGGGGAGAAGGAAAGAAAGCCAGATGGGGAGAGAAGAGGGGGGGGAGGAAAGAGGGAGAGGAAGAAAGAAAGAGAGAGGGAGGGAAAAGAGAGAGAGAGGCAGTCGTAGTGTGCGATCGCGCCTCGCTGCGTGTGTGCGCGCGTCAGAAACAGTAACGTCTGCGTGGTGTGTCCCGTCTGGTGGCTCATCGCCGCCACAGGCAGAGCTGTCACTAGATGAATCACAGTCTGGGACTGGCTGCCTGCTGTGAGACATTAAGGGGCAAATGCGGTGTGAACCGTGAATGAGATCTTTAAAGCTTGTGTCGAGAGATCAGTATCCAGAACTAAAAAGAGATCTATTTTATTAGCGAGGCAGACTAGTCTGGCCGGGCAGCACAGGACCCCTGTTTTTCTGTCTCCACACAACTGCCCACCCCCTCCTCCTCTATCTTTCTCCTCCTCCTCCCCCCTTCCACTCCTCTCCCTCCTCCTCCACAAACAGCCACATACACTTTTTAATCCCTCTAGAAGGACGCAGGGTTGCTGCAAGTCTGGGAGACTTCAGTAAAACCCTCAGGATGAGGAAAGAACAGCTTGGTTGCTGCTCACAAACCAAAACTTCTGTTTTGGTTTGTTTTTGTAGAGCCTAAAGCTAGTAGTGAAAGAGTTGCCTATCAGAATGTCATTTAGCAAGGGTAGGTATGATAAGCTAAATCAGAATCAGAATTAGGTTTATTCGCCATGTATGTTATACAAACACGGAATTTACTGTGGCAGGGAGGTGCAAAATACTAAACATATCTTAAATTAAGTCAAAGTACAAAAGTTTAACTATTTCTAAGAACTAAACAATCTAAGAATACAACAATATAAAATAAAATATATATAAAAATAAGAATAGAATGAGCAGCGTGAATGGTCAACATAGTGCAATCGGATACTGAGAAAGTGGCTTATGCATACTAATTTCACTCAATATTTGTTGTTTGTTTTACTTTTAATTGAATGCCTTATTGTTAATATTGGACGTTGTAATTGAGGACCAACTATTATTACTCTTCCCTGTTGATGAGGACTTGACTGGACAGCAGTCTGACATTGGTGGAGCTGCAATTCAGCCAAAATATCAAATGCCACAAGATGTCAAAGCCAAGACCGAAACATCTGAATTACGTGACACTGGCTAGACACACCACACTTCTCACCCAAATACATCTTGGGCCAGGTGTGTCTGGCAGGCTTTAAAGACACACAGCAGAAAGAAAAACTGTTAGGTCTGTAAGGTCTGTATGGTCTGTTAGGTCTTTCAGGACTACACCCTGACACTCTCAGTGTCTCGACTGACAAGAGTCAAAACCACTTAATTTATTCTCCTTCTGGCGTGTAAAAAAAACAAAACTACAGGATTTATATATTTTTTTAAATAAAAGTTTGAATTCAAATACATTTCCTGTCCTGACATGAGCAACGAATACAAGCAGCCTCTCTCTGATCGTGTGTCGGTTCCTCCTTCAGAGGAGCACAGCTCAGACCGGCCCAGAGGTCTGGGGTGAGGAGGCCTGCTGGGGTCATGTTCAGGGTTTCAGCCCTTGTTTGATGGAGACGTGGGGAATCTGGTCAGAGGAACCAGGCGTCTGCAGAGGAACCAGGCGTCTGCAGAGGAACCAGGCGTCTGCAGAGGAACCAGGCGTCTGCAGAGGAACCTGACCCCGCGGCTCCTCCGTGACCCGGCCGGGCCCTGAGGAGCAGGACGAGATGCTCTCACGCGTCCTCAGAGCTGAAACACACGCGTGTCAGTGGAACACATGTAGAGCTGGTTTGATGGTTTGATGAGGTCATTTGTCTCCCCCCTCCTCACACACACACACACACAGCCTTCTCTCAGGTCCGTGTGTAAGATCTGTGAGCCGGTTGAAATGTGCCCTTCAGCTGTCAATTCTCTGAGGTCAGGAATTGCTGACCAATGAATCCTCTGAGGAGGTCTTGGTGAGGGAGGGGAGGGAGGGAGAGGCTGGGTGAAGGGCTCTAACTCAAATCAACATACCCTTCTCCATTTCCCTTCTCTCCCAAGCTTCAAAGCCTGAAACATTCTCCCCCCCACCTCCATCCCCCCTCCCCCCCAGATCGTCCCTGTCCCAGCAGCGCGGGAGAGCAGAGTGACCTGGACATGTGCTTCAGGGGGCTGAGCCAGAGGTGTGTGTTCCCAGGGACCCTCATCTGGGCTCACTTCACAACAGTTGCTGGAGAGGCGTCCGGGGCCTGACCCCAGGCCTCCTGGCTCTCTGAACCCCCGCCAGAGGACACCAGGAAGGGACCTGCACCCCCCCCCCGACCCCCCTGACCCCCCCAGACCCAGCTGACAGGGAGATTGACGAGGGGGCGCTTGGTCAAAGAGCTCGGAGGAGGAGGAAGAGGAGCAGGAGGAGGGGGAATGTCTGGACCCCTCAGCCCTCCTTTCCAGGTATTCCAGAGCGCCTTCCCTCCAATCAGACGCTGCTTCTAATAATCCCTGAGTCACCTTTCCAGGGGGCCGGAACAGTGTGGACCCCCTGTAGTCATCCCTGGAGCGTGACCATCCACAGCGCTGCCAGGACAACAGCCCCAGACAGCCTCAGGACCCATCACCGAGGCAACCAAGCCCTTCCCTCGGTCCAGCCTATTGGGTTGGCGTTGTCACGGGGATCGGAAGATGCAGAGCCCGCACTTGACAGTGTCAGAGTCACGACAATATTCACCTGGTCTCACCTGTACTCTACAGCATCCTGTCATGGCTTCAAGGTGCCTCTGCTGTTCTGCTGTGCTGTTAGAGGCGGTTCTGCTGTGCCGTTAGAGGCTGTTCTGCTGTGAGGTTAGAGGCTGTTCTGCTGTGAGGTTAGAGGCTGTTCTGCTGTGCTGTTAGAGGCTGTTCTGCTGTGCCGTTAGAGGCGGTTCTGCTGTGCCGTTAGAGGCGGTTCTGCTGTGCCGTTAGAGGCTGTTCTGCTGTGAGGTTAGAGGCTGTTCTGCTGTGAGGTTAGAGGCTGTTCTGCTGTGCCGTTAGAGGCTGTTCTGCTGTGCTGTTAGAGGCTGTTCTGCTGTGAGGTTAGAGGCTGTTCTGCTGTGCTGTTAGAGGCTGTTCTGCTGTGCCGTTAGAGGCTGTTCTGCTGTGCCGTTAGAGGCTGTTCTGCTGTGAGGTTAGAGGCTGTTTTGCTGTGCCGTTAGAGGCTGTTCTGAAATAGTTTTCTGAGTAATAAAAAAGTCTGAATAAAACCTTGGACGCTCTTGGCAACACTTCCATACTTCCATAAAAGCTGATGGGACTGGATGTTCTCCTGATTGACTGGCTCTTATTAGATTGGACACGTTTTAATTGTGCAGCTCTGAGGGGCGCTCCCAGACATTACCTCACCGTTGTTGTGAAAGCTGATTAGCCGAGGTTTTATGTAAATGTGGAGCTCTCCTGGAGTATAAATACCAGGCTTGACACCGCCAGGCTGCACTCCCAGATGAGACGGCTCCTGAAAACCTGTCTGACAGGAGAAGGAGGAAATAAACCCTCCCAAACCCTCCATCTGAACAAGATGTCAGGACATCAACAGGGTGATGTCATCTGGTCTGCTGGCCACTGGCCAGGCATGGCACAGATCAGGGTGGAGGGCGGGGGGAGGAGAGGAGGGAGGAGCAGGGGCTGGAGGGGTGAGGAAGAGGGAGGAGCAGGGGCTGGAGGGGTGAGGAGGAGGGAGGAGCAGGGGCTGGAGGGGTGAGGAGGGGGGAGGAGCAGGGGCTGGAGGGGTGAGGAGGAGGGAGGAGCAGGGGCTGGAGGGGTGAGGAGGGAGGAGCAGGGGCTGGAGGGGTGAGGAGGAGGGAGGAGCAGGGGCTGGAGGGGTGAGGAGGGAGGAGCAGGGGCTGGAGGGGTGAGGAGGAGGGAGGAGCAGGGGCTGGAGGGGTGAGGAGGAGGGAGGAGCAGGGGCTGGAGGGGTGAGGAGGAGGGAGGAGCAGGGGCTGGAGGGGTGAGGAGGAGGGAGGAGCAGGGGCTGGAGGGGTGAGGAACAGGGGCTGGAGGGGTGAGGAGGAGGGAGGAGCAGGGGCTGGAGGGGTGAGGAGGGAGGAACAGGGGCTGGAGGGGTGAGGAGGAGGGAGGAGCAGGGGCTGGAGGGGTGAGGAGGGGTGAGGAGCAGGGGCTGGAGGGGTGAGGAGCAGGGGCTGGAGGGGTGAGGAGGAGGGAGGAGCAGGGGCTGGAGGGGTGAGGAGGGGTGAGGAGCAGGGGCTGGAGGGGTGAGGAGGGGTGAGGAGCAGGGGCTGGAGGGGTGAGGAGGAGGGAGGAGCAGGGGCTGGAGGGGTGAGGAGGGGTGAGGAGCAGGGGCTGGAGGGGTGAGGAGGAGGGAGGAGCAGGGGCTGGAGGGGTGAGGAGGGGTGAGGAGCAGTCAGACATGGTAGTCAGCTCCACAGCTGAGCCAGATTCTCTGTTGCTCCATTAACACCAGACTTCCCTTCATGGCAGGCCAGGCACCGGCAACACGCAACGCTGATCCTCTAGGAAAACACAGGGCTGCAGAAGAGTCCTCCGAGACCACGGCTCCTCTTTAGAGCCCCTGGATACCAAAACACCCACGCTAGCTCCGCCCAACCCTGCAGCCCCCCAGCCCTGCGCTATCACTATGGAAGTATTGTGTCAGTGGAACATCATTCTTACGCTTGGTCTACTTTTCTCTCTAAATATATATCTATTTACTGCTTGATGTTTTTTTTACCTGTAGTATAGTACTATAATTAAAGTGCATTATTCTTGTCCTTTATTATTATTAAAAAAAAGACAAATATGAAATATACCCTAGTTGTATGGGACGACTAAGGTTGCGTGACAGGTTTATCCGAGTGGAAGTATCAGATGGCTGCATGTCAGAGTATATGTCCACACACACTCATTAGCCCTTCTGACGCAGTAAATATCTGTGCTTATTAAACAGCTTGTTAATGTGGACAGCATGGCTAACGACAGCGTGATGTCTGGATGCAGGTGTGCAGCAACCAGCACTCCCAGAACGCCTCGGTCCTCCACCAGACACACAGCTTTCACACACGCACACACGTGTGGAAACACGCAGACTCAGACACATGCATGCACACACACACACTACAAAGACACTGCAACAAGCTATGTCCTTGCTGACATAGACAGAGAGAGAGAGAGAGAGAGAGAGAGAGAGAGAGAGAGAGAGAGAGAGAGAGAGAGAGAGAGAGAGAGAGAGAGAGAGAGAGAGAGAGAGAGAGAGAGAGAGAGGTGTCAGGTGGACATGAGGACAGGGATGAGCTAACACCCTTTTTATTTTCCAGACAACTCCTGGGGGTAGAGTATGTGTGTGTGTGTGTGTGTGTGTGTGAGCAGGGCTCACTCCTGACCTTTCAGCAGTGACAGTACTTTATATGGGTGTCCCGGCGGACAAGCGGGCGTGAACGGATATGCGTGTAATACAACTCTAACACACACACACACACACTAGCCTGTCTGGGAGGGTGGGGGTGTAGGGAGACAAACAGGGTCTGAGAGGAAGGGTGGGGGTAGGGGGAGGGAGGGAGGGTGGGTGGTGGGGTCCTGGGGTCTGTGAGGGTGGGAGGTGTAGGAGCACATTCATTCATCCTCATTCATCTTTTCCACAACCCCCCAGCCGCCCCCCCCCCTTCTCTTGTTGTTGTTGTTGCAGCTCCCAGGTTATGGGGAGAAGCTGAAGGGACAAGGCCCAGTACAGTGAGGAGGGGAGAGGGAGGGGAGAGGGGGAGGGGAGAGGGGGAGGGGAGAGAGCGAGGGGGTCCACATGCCGTTCTCGTTACAGGGTGAGAGAGACACGGTGCTCGCCCAAACCTTCAGCTGCTGCCGTGGAAACCCAGACCCCGCCTCCTCCTCACTCTCCCTTTCATGTTGTCTCGACAACACAGCGCTCTCGCCCAGGAGGGTAACAGGAGGGTAACAGGCTCCTATCCTTCCAGACCAGCTCCTCAGAAGGGCGGGATGAGAGGTAGGCTGGGGAGGACGGGAGGCAGGGGGGCTGGGGAGGCAGGGGAGGACGGGAGGCAGGGGAGGACGGGAGGCAGGGGAGGACTGGAGGCAGGGGGGGGCTGGAGAGGCAGGGGAGGACGGGAGGCAGGGGGGACGGGAGGACGGGAGGACTGGAGGCAGGGGAGGACGGGAGGACGGGGAGGACGGGAGGACTGGAGGCAGGGGAGGACGGGAGGCAGGGGAGGACGGGAGGACGGGGAGGACGGGAGGACGGGAGGACGGGGAGGACGGGAGGACTGGAGGCAGGGGAGGACGGGAGGCAGGGGAGGACGGGAGGCAGGGGAGGACTGGAGGCAGGGGAGGACGGGAGGCAGGGGAGGACTGGAGGCAGGGGAGGACTGGAGGCAGGGGAGGACGGGAGGCAGGGGGGCTGGGGAGGCAGGGGAGGACGGGAGGCAGGGGAGGACTGGAGGCAGGGGAGGACGGGAGGCAGGGGAGGACTGGAGGCAGGGGAGGACTGGAGGCAGGGGGGGGCTGGAGGCAGGGGAGGACGGGAGGCAGGGGGGGACTGGAGGCAGGGGAGGACTGTAGGCAGGGGAGGACTGGAGGCAGGGGAGGACGGGAGGCAGGGGAGGACGGGAGGCAGGGGAGGACTGGAGGCAGGGGACAGCACTGTCACGCCTGACTGGCTTATAAAACAACCAAACAGGCTCACCGGATAACTGAGTGTACCGTGTAGGCTGAGGTCTTACCACAGCAGACCGTGTAGGCTGAGGTCTTACCACAGCAGACCGTGTAGGCTGAGGTCTTACCACAGCAGACCGTGTAGGCTGAGGTCTTACCACAGCAGACCGTGTAGGCTGAGGTCTTACCACAGCAGACCGTGTAGGCTGAGGTCTTACCACAGCAGACCGTGTAGGCTGAGGTCTTACCACAGCAGACCGTGTAGGCTGAGGTCTTACCACAGCAGACCGTGTAGGCTGAGGTCTTACCACAGCAGACCGTGTAGGCTGAGGTCTTACCACAGCAGACCGGGTTCGAATCCGGCCTGGGCCCTTTACTGCATGTCTTCCTCTGTCACCCTGCCTTTCCTGTCAGACAAACTGTCCAATAAAGCATGAACAAATGCCCAAATATCTTAAAAACAACAAGCTAACGGTGGTGTCTGTTAGAGAGTTAAGGGGAGAGTTTCAGCCCGCGACAAAACAAGATTTACTGCACCCTGAACAAGATGGCTGACTACAGACACTAAACAGGTGCCGTTCAGTACCCACAAATCAGAAATAGATCCCACGCGGACAGACACACACACAGTGGACCGTTGTGTGGGGTTGTCCTCAGTCCTGTGCTTGTTGACTGGAGTTGATGATGTTTACCTCTGATCCACCAGACAGCCCTGCTGCCCCTCCAGAGAGCGCTTCACAGGGTGACCCTGTCGGCTGGTACCTGTCTGGGGAAACAGAGCGTGACTGCTTAAGCAGACACAACAACACTCCATTGTGTCGGTCGTGAGATTAGAGAGCGGGAACAACAACAACCAATCAGAACCCCACGCCTGCTCCTGACCCTACACACACACACACACACACACACACACACACACACACACACACACACACACACACACACACACACACACACACACACACACACACACACACACACACACACACACACACACACACACACACACACACACACACACACACACACACACACACACACACACACACACACACACACACACACACAATATACAGAACACACACACACACCCCACTTTACACAGCTCTGTAGCAGGAGAGATCGACCCTGAGGACTCAGAGAGAGACAATCCTTCCCCCTCACAACCCAACACCGTGATGACTGCTCCCCCTAGCTTCCTCCGGAAAAACACCACGAGAACCAAGAACACCAACAGTACGACATTCCAGTAGAGCTGAGCTCCAAACACAATATGTGGAATGGAATTTTAACAGCCCGTGGGAGAGCAGTTTCAGGGTCTAAGTACAATCAAACTCTGTTCGTAAATTGAAAAAGACTTCAGGAGGTGACCGCATATGATGTGTGTTGCTAGTTATACTACAATCGTTTCCCAATTGCAACAGAATGATAGGGCTCCATTCATTAAAGGGACTGAAAAAACAACAAACTTTAAGGCCTAAAGCTGTATATTAAAAAATCCCTCTTTTAACAGAAGACCACAAAGCATTGACTCCATCTATGGCTGTTGAGATGTTGTCGTCACGGTGATGTGCAACAGGCCTGGTGACCTGTTTTCTGTGGGTCAGTCAGGAACTACAAGACAACACACACACACACACACACAGGCAGGCAGGCAGGCAGAGAGACAGACATGCAGGCAGGCAAGCATGCAGGCAGGCAAGCAGGCAGGCAGAGAGACAGGTAGGCAGGCAGAGAGACAGACAGGCAGGCAGGTAGGCAGGCAGAGAGACAGACAGGCAGAGAGACAGACAGGCAGGCAGGCAGACAGGCAGACAGGCAGAGAGACAGACAGGCAGGCAGAGAGACAGACAGGCAGGCAGAGAGACAGACAGGCAGGCAGAGAGACAGGCAGGCAGACAGGCAGAGAGACAGACAGGCAGGCAGAGAGACAAACAGGCAGGCAGAGAGACAGGCAGGCAGACAGGAAGGAAGGCAGACAGACAGACAGACAGGCAGGCAGGCAGGCAGGCAGGCAGGCAGGCAGACAGGCAGGCAGAGAGACAGACAGGCAGAGGAGGAGGTGGAGGAGGAGGTGGTGGCCCTGCATGGTGAGGGTTAGAAAAGCTGGGGGGGGTGGGGGGGTGGGGGCGTCGATGCTGTAAATCTTGATGTCACTGACAGGAAGGCTGTTGAGGACCATTACCATAAATGTGACAGACGCTAATTTGATGTGAGGCTGTGTGTGTCTGGTCAGAGGCCAGTCTAGACAGCTCCCTCCAGCACCCTGTTTGTTCCACTGCCATCTGGAGATCACCGCAGCTAGCGCCCACCGGCACAGTTCTCACACACACACAGTTCTCTCACACACACACACACAGTTCTCTCACACACACATACACACAGGGCTTCAGTTGGTCTCCGTTTCAGATGAACGAAACAGATGAAACAGACATCCAACAACTGACTCTTGGGATCGACTCTCCCCACATCTTTACCCACATCTTTAAAAGGTACAATAGATGAAAAACATGTTCAGTAAAACGAGATATGTTTTGTCCCCTTAACTGCTTGTGTGAGCTAGCAAGGCTTTCAGAGTTGTTTAGCAACTAAGACAGCTCAGTGCCAGTGGAATGTCAAATTCTAAGTTTGGAGCGGCCCGCTAATTTCCAGCCAATCCTGTTCCAGCCGATTGCTTTCGGAGGAGGAGGACTGAAAGAGGAGCAGAGGGCCGTGGTTTGATAGTTACAGCTCCCTCATTCAGGTTTAAAACATCCCTCCACCATCTCAACCACACATCAGCTCCTGGTCATCTTACCTAGCGCTAAACCATACCAGACAACAACATTCTTAGCAGGAACCAGATTCAACAATCAGTCAATGGGCCCATTCAGGATCCCTGCTGGAACTCTCTGAAACAGCAGTTTCAGAGTTTGGTGGTGGCTGGTCTAGTACTGGGAGGCCTGATTTACAGCGAGCAGGATAAGACTGTTGCCCGTGGGGACGAGAGAAATATGATCTGAAGAGCAGGTTCAACAGTCAGTCACCAGGACCCCCAGCCCCCCGTCCCCCCTGCCTCCGTCCCCCCTGCACCCATCCACCCCACAAAGAGTAAGCATTAGTCTGTGTGAAGTCTACAGACGAGCGTTTGAGGACAGGACTGGAGGAGTACATTAGGGTTAGCAAGGAGGCCCAGGGCTGGAATGTTTTCTAGATTCATCCACGGGTGGGTGAAGGGGTGAAGGGGTGGAAGCTGAGGGAGGGGTGGAGGAGGGAAGGGTGGAGGGAGGGAAGGGTGGAGGGAGGAGGGAGGGGTGGAGGGTGGAGGGATGGAGGGAGGGGTCGAGGGGTGAAGGGGTGGAGGGAGGGGTGGAAGGAGGGGAGGAGGGGTGGAGGGAGGGATGGATAGGTGGAGGGAGGGGTGGAGGGAGAGGTGGAGAGAGGGTGGAGAGAGGGGTGGAGGGAGAGGTGGAGAGAGGGGTGGAGAGAGGGGTGGAGAGAGGGGTGGAGAGAGGGGTGGAGAGAGGGGTGGAGAGAGGGGTGGAGGGAGGGGTGGAGGGAGGGGTGGAGAGAGGGGTGGAGAGAGGGGTGGAGGGAGGGGTGGAGAGAGGGGTGGAGGGAGGGGTGGAGGGAGGGGTGGAGAGAGGGGTGGAGAGAGGGGTGGGGGGAGGGGTGGAGGGAGGGGTGGAGGGAGGGGTGGAGAGAGGGGTGGAGAGAGGGTGGAGAGAGGGTGGAGAGAGGGGTGGAGAGAGGGGTGGAGAGAGGGGTGGAGAGAGGGGTGGAGAGAGGGTGGAGAGAGGGGTGGAGAGAGGGTGGAGAGAGGGGTGGAGAGAGGGGTGGAGAGAGGGGTGGAGAGAGGGTGGAGAGAGGGGTGGAGAGAGGGGTGGAGAGAGGGTGGAGAGAGGGGTGGAGAGAGGGGTGGAGAGAGGGGTGGAGGGAGGGGTGGAGAGAGGGTGGAGAGAGGGGTGGAGGGAGGGGTGGAGGGCAGCTGTGCTCTCAGACAGAGGGTCCCTTCCCTCCACAGGGGTTGCCGGCAGTGATAGGGGGCCCTGACCGGAGGACAGGGAGGAGGGGTGCGTCACAGGCGCCTCGGAGGAGTATAAATCTTGTAATTGGGAAGGGTGATTAGCCGGGGCCTATTAGCATACGGCGGCAGAGCAGCAGAGCGGTGGAGCGCTGCCTGGGCGCGGAGCGGGACCCAGAGATGTTTTTCAGTTTGGATCTGGAGGATCAAAGCTGAAGGGGCCTCCTTTTGAAGGCCCTGAAACGAATGTGTGAGGGCCGAGGGGAGCGGGGGGCGCCCCATGTCACAGACATTAAAAGGTGGGGGGGGGGGGCGGAAGGGGTAGAGGGGTGTACTCGCCCCCCCCCCTCCCCCCTCCACTCATCACTTATCAGATGTTTTCATGTACTGAAAGATGGGGGGAACGTTTATGACAAAAACACGAAAATGTGATCAAAACATTCCCTTTTCCCCAAGGGAGATAAAGTATTTTTCTGTGAGACCTCCCTCCCTCCGTCTGTCTGTCTCCAGGCTCCGAACGAGACAAATAAAAGATGGAGGCCAACTGAAGCTAACAATAAATCTGTTTTTATACATTGTGCGCAGGGCCAGAGTTCCAGACTGCGGGAGGACACACATGAGAAGCCTTTTCAATGCAAATGAATCCTCACAGAGTACGGACAGAGCTTTGATTTGATCGCTGCCGACTATCGCTCACGTCCCACGGAACACGCCGGGGGGCCGCGCTGATCGCTCACGGTGTCCCCGACAACCCCAGAACAACACAGAGAGCCCGGGTCATGGGGAACAGGAACAGCGGTTTGCGATGAATTATTGACAGAGTAAAAACCAAACAAAACGGTAGAACAGGAGGGAATGGGTCCGCTCCCAGACCAGCGGTGAACAGACCTGTCTGAGGTTCTCTCATACAGCTCGGACAGAAACAGAGGAGTAAAGAGGGGTTCATGACGTGTGTCGATCCGGGTCGAAGAGAGAAGGGTTGTTGATAAGACAGGTGTTGGAACCCTGGAGAACTGTCTAGACAAAGTAAGACAGCTCCCAATCTGGGAGCCATCGGGAGAGTCAGGTGGAACTCACCACATCACCAGGAGGGTGGAGGCAGGTTATGAGGACTAATGACTGCATCGTCAGTAGCTAATGAGGATCTATCCTCACCTCACCAGCCTCCAGTTACATTCATCAACCATTTTTGAACCCTCAGGCCAATGGCTACATCATGAGAATACTCACTTAAAAACAGCTTCACTGATGTTCTTTTGTTAATCAGAATTCCTTTTTGAGGAGGAATTCAGTTTATGTAGCACGATTACAAAATCGAAATTCTCTCAGACAATCATGGAGGTACAGAACAGAGTCTTATCCAGAACATTCAGTCCTGCACACATCACATCACCCTGACCTTTGAACCACATCCTCCCTGTCCACCCCCTGAGCTGTTCCACCCTCCAGGACAACCACCGTTCAGACCAGCTAATTAACAAGAATCCCCAAACAGGAAGCACTGTAAGCTCTGTGTTCCAGGGTCGAGCAACAAGAGCTCTGCCCAGGGGTTCCATTCCAGTCCTCCTGGAGCTGAAGGCTCCTGGATAAGAGATGAAGGAGATGGTTTTCATCTCTTCGTATCGGTTTCTGGTCGTGTCTGGCCTCACCTCAACCCCAGACCTCCTGTCTGCCCAGGCAGAGCCCCTAATGCCCACTGCTTTCCAGCAGGGACAGCTGGCAGTGAACTTGGAAAGTATCGATGAAAGTATCGATGGCGTTCAATGTCAGGTCACAGCCAGAGTATTAAACCTTAACTTAATCACAGCGGTGCATGTTGAGATGAGTTTCAAGTTGCCTCCAAGGCACACACACACACGCACACACACGCGCACACACACACACACACACAAAGCACCGGTCTTGTTTTCATGATTACGATGATGGCAACACCACAACAAAACTCTGCTCACCTCGGTGACAGACAAGCCCTTGTCTCACACCCGGAGAGTTCCAGCAAGACTCCTGAATGAGCCCATTGACAAAGCTGCTCCAAGGGTTCACAGCCTGGGAGACTGGGGTGTGTGTGTGTGTGTGTGTGTGTACAGACACCCCCAGCCACACCCTCAGTGAGCAGGTGCACCATGGTCTGTTATTTGAGGACTGTAGTTTTGTTCTGTTTAGACCCCTGGACCCCCCCCCCTCCTGTAACACCTCCACTCTGAACACCCCCACCCCCTCACGCCCAGGAAACACAGATTAAAAAAAAAACGCCCCACGCCCAGGAAACACACAGATCAGACCAGAAACACTTACACCAGCCGCAGCATTCTGACACTCACAAACATTCCACTTGTTAGGGTTAGCTAACCCTAACCTAACCCTCCCTGTCTCCCTATCTGAGTCTCTCCCTGGGTGATGACATGACAGAGATGCGCACCATCTCCACGGTGTCTCCCATACTTGTGTTTGTTTCATGTGCTTTGACGTGGTTGTCTTTAACCCTGGAATCGTGCAGGCCGTGCCATCTTCATTACACGTTTCTGCTGACGTCAGGCTTCCATCTGAAAAGACCTTCAGATTCATCAAGTGGTTTAGTCATGTTCGGATCCAGCTGGGAATGAGGTCTCCCTTGGTCTGTTTGTTTTTATTAAAGCTGAAAAGCGATCGACCTCCCCCTCTGATGCACGACCACTTCACCTCTCTGACAGGATACTCTCAATTGGTTGCGTCACGTTCACAGCGCCAGGGCAGAGTTTCAAACTGGTTTAGATTCCTATCATTCAGACTTCGCTTTCCTCACCGACCCCATCCTCACACGACCCCAGAGCAGCCGAACATTCGGCGGTTAGGCAAATATTTGTATTTCCCTGAAGAAAAAGCAATCTCCAGAATACATCACATGGCCCAGATAAACGATATCTAATACTAGTTCACGTCGACCTTGTCGATTTCCACATCCGCCTGCCTATTACACATGACTGAGCGTTCCAGCGCAAACAAACGGCTTTCGTTGAGAGACAGGACGCCAAGCAACACATCTGGTCGACCTTCAGGGCCTCTGAGGAAATCGCAGGTCGTTCCGTACCCGTCGCCTTCGCCATTGAGCGCCGAACCGCGGGACTCTGGGGCGGGCCGGCATGTTCGTCGGAAGTTAACCAGACACATTGTTTTAACCTTTGCCTGTAGGGGCCTGTGTGTCAGCCCGTTGCCTGGCAGAGTAAAAGAGGGTCATAGACTTCCTTCATTAAGCACAGTTAGCGGCAACAGTTAATTATGCAAATGAGCAGAGAGCCTCTCTTCATGTGAACATGTGGTTTCCGGACCTCCCCTCTCTCAGCCTTCACCGCTACCCCCCCCCCCCCACACACACACACACACACACCCACCCCCCCCCCCCCACACACACACACACACCCCACACACACACACACACACACCCACCCCCACACACACACACACACACACACACCCCCCACACACACACACCCCCACACACACACACCCACACACACCCACACACAGCACTGCTGGGACGCCCCTCATATTTATTTCAGCGTATTCCCTCTCTTTCTCCACTTCCTGTCGGAGTGTATCTGTGTTTGTACGGCGGATCTGTGAGCGGCAGCCCATGGAGCCCCGGAAGCCTCCGTCGCCTGTTCTCACCCTCAAAGAAGCATCCTGAACGTACAGCTGACAAACACCAAGTTGTCCCCCTAACCGATGAAGGGGCGAGCGAATGAGGAGGGAGGAAAGCCCCCCTACCCTGCCCACGCCCCTCTCCCCCCTACCCTGCCCACGCCCCACGCAAAAAAACACAAAAAAACTGCATCAAAACAGTCAATTAGGCAAAAATGCATGACAGTGAAATTCCACCATTGTTTCAGTGACGGTACTGACAGTCCCATCTCTGCCACCCATCTGATGAGAGAGCTCAAAGGAACGCCAACAGTAATTAATTATCACACGCTCTGGGGTCTTCAGATGTTGGCGGGTCCTTTGTAGGAGCATCCCTCCATGTCAAACTCAGATCAACTACTGACCCCTGTTAGCGCACACACACACACACACACACACACACACACACACACACCACGCAAGCAAGCCTCCACTGACATCAACACAACACAAGTGTTGTTTACAGACTTGGTCCGGTGTGGTTCAGATAAATGTTTATCCACCATTTGAGGGAGACTTCTGGATTAAAGCACTCCTCACAGCCTCCCAGAGACTACAGATGGTGGGAGGGGAGAGGTGCTCCCTGCTGAGGGGAGGGTGGGAGAGGAGAGGTGCTGCCTGCAGAGGGGAGGGTGGGAGGGGAGAGGTGCTGCCTGCAGAGGGGAGGGTGGGAGGGGAGAGGTGCTGCCTGCAGAGGGGAGGGTGGGAGGGGAGAGGTGCTGCCTGCAGAGGGGAGGGTGGGAGAGGAGAGGTGCTCCCTGCAGAGGGGAGGGTGGGAGGGGAGAGGTGCTGCCTGCAGAGGGGAGGGTGGGAGAGGAGAGGTGCTGCCTGCAGAGGGGAGGGTGGGAGGGGAGAGGTGCTGCCTGCTGAGGGGAGGGTGGGAGGGGAGAGGTGCTGCCTGCAGAGGGGAGGGTGGGAGGGGAGAGGAGAGGTGCTGCCTGCAGATGGGAGGGTGGGGGAGATTGAATGCTCTCTCTGGTTAGGTGAAGTTGAGGGAGGGTGAAGGGGAGGGTGAGGGTGCGGGAGGGTGGGGGCAGGGGCGGGGGAGGGTGGGGTCCACATCAGAGACCGTGTCTATTAACACGCTACATTAGCTGTTGGAGCCCTGCTTCTTTGTTTGTTATTTAGTTTTTCCTTTAATTTTCTTGGTTTTCCGGAGCCAATGTCTCAAAAATAACAATGTCAAATGGCTATCAATTCAAATGGCTTATGTAATAGTAAACAGAACCAGATTATAACCCAGCCTGGCCGAACACTGAACCTGGGAGCTAGGTTATTACCCACCAACCCTGCACCGTGCATGTGTAGAAAATACACACAACCCAACACATTTCATACCTCTCGCTGTGAGGAGAAACAAGATTAAACAGACAGTCCAGTCCGCAAACAAATCCCAGTTTTCCCATGTGTGCCTCACTTCCACACAGGTCCGTTTTGGAGCCGAACAAGATTAAACTGTGTACTTGGTTAATCTGGGTTTCTGATTTAGCACTGATTTAGGAGACACAAACTAATATCACACAGTACAACAGGGGGTGGTCAGTGGCGCTAAGCTACGACCTGATGGAGCTGTGGGAGTGGTCAGTGGCCTGCTGAGTCTCTTCTACCCTCAATCCAGGAAGCTACAGCTGATACAGTAGACAAACACTGCCCCCTGCTGGCTGGATAAGAACTGACAACGTTGCCACTTGCCAGTGTACCGATAGATCCTTAAGTCAGGGCTCTTTGATAGTGGTTAAAGATGGACCGCGTGCACACACACACACACCTTTAGTTTATAGGTTTCTGGCCCTCTCCCCCTCCCTCCCTCCCTCCCTCCCTCCCTCCCTCCCTCCCTCCCTCCCTCCCTTCCCCCCCGATAGCTGTAGTGTTGTGGAGTACTTAAACAGCTGTGTGTGATGCTTGCTGTGTGGATCCTATAGAACCCCCATCGTCCAAGGCCTGACAGGAGCCAGGCCAGGCATTTCTCGTGAACACACCAATATCAGCTTCAGCAACACACAGGAATTTATCCAGCTCAATGTTATGCCTGAGAACTTTCCATATGTTTCCACATCCTATTAATTTTCAGTCAACGTTGTGAAACTGAAACCTGCAAACATCTAGGCTGACTGCATAAAATATCAAATAAAACACCCAAAGGATTTTTTTCTGATTTACAGGAAAAATGACCTTGTTTGCAGTGAGCAATTATTTTCTTGTATTTAGCATTAACCAGTTATCAACATCATGAACAATATGGCCTATGGCCTAAACTCAGCTTTGGTCGTCAAAGTAGATTGTTGCCAATTACTGCTTTGTGACCATACAGCGCCACCCAGTGGATAGCTGATGAACTGATAATTGAATAAATCGAGAGCAGTGGTCTTCAACCCTGGTCCTCAGTTGAAGACCACTGACCAAAAGAATATACATATAGAAAAATAATCATCATCATAATCACACACAAAGTATAGTTCAAATTATAATGTATTCCCTTAGAACCAGTCTATTGCTGCACCTGCAAATCCAATGTCTCATCCTTCATTTCCCACGATGCACTGGGATAACAGTACAGGAAGCAATGGGACTTTCTGATTAATGGCAACAGTCATCTCGAGAGCAGAACTGATATCAGAACAGATGGATGGTAATTGGGACAATTAGGACTACAGAATATATTACGGAGTTGAGATGTTGTCATTGGTGTGTGACAACAGCAGGTGGCAGTAGATACTTAGGCAAGCATGGGGCACACAAGCCATCATATTCAATGGTGGTTAAACAGTAAATATTAAAGGCCTGTGTGTTTTCCACAGCTTTGGTTTGTGAACTGGAGCCACAACACCAGGAACGTTCACTACTACAAACTAGCTGCTGCTTCTCAAGACCAGCAAGGAACGGAATAACCACTGACCACCTGACAAGCCTGCCTGCCTGTGTGTGTGTGTGTCTGATCACGGCTAATCTTCACATCCTTAGTACTCACGTCAAGTACATCATAACTCTCCAAATATCCGCTTTCATTCTCGTCGGAGGAAATCCCTGTTTATAGGAGGGGTGGTGCTCATCACGTGCAGCAGAGAGGGTTTGATCCTCATCACGTGCAGCAGAGAGGGTTTGATCCTCATCACGTGCAGCAGAGAGGGTTTGATCCTCATCACGTGCAGCAGAGAGGGTTTGATCCTCATCACGTGCAGCAGAGAGGGTTTGATCCTCATCACGTGCAGCAGAGAGGGTTTGATCCTCATCACGTGCAGCAGAGAGGGTTTGATCCTCATCACGTGCAGCAGAGAGGGTTTGATCCTCATCACGTGCAGCAGAGAGGGTTTGATCCTCATCACGTGCAGCAGAGAGGGTTTGATCCTCATCACGTGCAGCAGAGAGGGTTTGATCCTCATCACGTGCAGCAGAGAGGGTTTGATCCTCATCACGTGCAGCAGAGAGGGTTTGATCCTCATCACGTGCAGCAGAGAGGGTTTGATCCTCATCACGTGCAGCAGAGAGGGTTTGATCCTCATCACGTGCAGCAGAGAGGGTTTGATCCTCATCACGTGCAGCAGAGAGGGTTTGATCCTCATCACGTGCAGCAGAGAGGGTTTGATCCTCATCACGTGCAGCAGAGAGGGTTTGATCCTCATCACGTGCAGCAGAGAGGGTTTGATCCTCATCACGTGCAGCAGAGAGGGTTTGATCCTCATCACGTGCAGCAGAGAGGGTTTGATCCTCATCACGTGCAGCAGAGAGGGTTTGATCCTCATCACGTGCAGCAGAGAGGGTTTGATCCTCATCACGTGCAGCAGAGAGGGTTTGATCCTCATCACGTGCAGCAGAGAGGGTTTGATCCTCATCACGTGCAGCAGAGAGGGTTTGATCCTCATCACGTGCAGCAGAGAGGGTTTGATCCTCATCACGTGCAGCAGAGAGGGTTTGATCCTCATCACGTGCAGCAGAGAGGGTTTGATCCTCATCACGTGCAGCAGAGAGGGTTTGATCCTCATCACGTGCAGCAGAGAGGGTTTGATCCTCATCACGTGCAGCAGAGAGGGTTTGATCCTCATCACGTGCAGCAGAGAGGGTTTGATCCTCATCACGTGCAGCAGAGAGGGTTTGATCCTCATCACGTGCAGCAGAGAGGGTTTGATCCTCATCACGTGCAGCAGAGAGGGTTTGATCCTCATCACGTGCAGCAGAGAGGGTTTGATCCTCATCACGTGCAGCAGAGAGGGTTTGATCCTCATCACGTGCAGCAGAGAGGGTTTGATCCTCATCACGTGCAGCAGAGAGGGTTTGATCCTCATCACGTGCAGCAGAGAGGGTTTGATCCTCATCACGTGCAGCAGAGAGGGTTTGATCCTCATCACGTGCAGCAGAGAGGGTTTGATCCTCATCACGTGCAGCAGAGAGGGTTTGATCCTCATCACGTGCAGCAGAGAGGGTTTGATCCTCATCACGTGCAGCAGAGAGGGTTTGATCCTCATCACGTGCAGCAGAGAGGGTTTGATCCTCATCACGTGCAGCAGAGAGGGTTTGATCCTCATCACGTGCAGCAGAGAGGGTTTGATCCTCATCACGTGCAGCAGAGAGGGTTTGATCCTCATCACGTGCAGCAGAGAGGGTTTGATCCTCATCACGTGCAGCAGAGAGGGTTTGATCCTCATCACGTGCAGCAGAGAGGGTTTGATCCTCATCACGTGCAGCAGAGAGGGTTTGATCCTCATCACGTGCAGCAGAGAGGGTTTGATCCTCATCACGTGCAGCAGAGAGGGTTTGATCCTCATCACGTGCAGCAGAGAGGGTTTGATCCTCATCACGTGCAGCAGAGAGGGTTTGATCCTCATCACGTGCAGCAGAGAGGGTTTGATCCTCATCACGTGCAGCAGAGAGGGTTTGATCCTCATCACGTGCAGCAGAGAGGGTTTGATCCTCATCACGTGCAGCAGAGAGGGTTTGATCCTCATCACGTGCAGCAGAGAGGGTTTGATCCTCATCACGTGCAGCAGAGAGGGTTTGATCCTCATCACGTGCAGCAGAGAGGGTTTGATCCTCATCACGTGCAGCAGAGAGGGTTTGATCCTCATCACGTGCAGCAGAGAGGGTTTGATCCTCATCACGTGCAGCAGAGAGGGTTTGATCCTCATCACGTGCAGCAGAGAGGGTTTGATCCTCATCACGTGCAGCAGAGAGGGTTTGATCCTCATCACGTGCAGCAGAGAGGGTTTGATCCTCATCACGTGCAGCAGAGAGGGTTTGATCCGAGGGCAGAGGAACCGCTGGGTACAGGAGGCATGTCTGTCAGGGCGGCTCTGAGACGCTGACATCTAGACTGGCTGGACCACCACACGGCTGCTGGACTGTGTGACTTCAGAGCTTTTTTGTCCTAACAGGTTGTCTAAATGACCAGAAAGGAATTAGGTCTGTCCGGTCAAACAAAAGGGACAAACTGATATATATATTTTCTTTTTAAGTTGAAATTCTAAACAATTATAGAGAAAATGAACTGAAAATGTCTTCTACGTTTAGTTTCCAACTTTCACAATTATCAAATGATCATTGAAAGTGTGTAACTTACACTTATAGTCTACGAACTCACAACTTTACCTTACAAAAAAAAAACGGTTTCCGATCAGACTAAACAATCTACGATTGACAACGATATTCTCAACTAGCTGTAGAATCAGAGATCTCAGAAATAGAACTGGAATACAAAACAAAAATAGAAAGCTAATTCGAGCCGTCTGTTCCGTAATTCTGTATTCCCCACAGTCTGTTACAAGACTTGGCTGCTATTCTGTCATTATCTCTGAGATGTCCTCATTAGGATCATTTCACCCGCTCCACAAGGTCCACTTTCTTAGTGGGGAGGGATAGCTTAGCGAAATTAGGTTACTGGCTCATTAAATATAAGGTCCAATCAGGGCCCAGCATAAAACTAAATATCAACCTATTCTAACCATAACCATAACCATAACCATAACCTGAACCATAACCTGAACCATAACCATAACCTGAATCATAACCTGAACCATAACCATAACCATAACCTGAACCATAACCTGAACCATAACCATAACCACCAGGTCATGTCCTCTGTGTCAGATCACACTACAGAAAAACTAAATAAACACTCTGGTCTGAGACCAGGGAGATTCTGTCTGAGATTCTGTCGCTAAGCAGATTAGCGACCATCTCAGCCAGAACCTAGGCTGCTGTCTGTCTTGTGGCTGCTGCCAAACAGGCTGTGACTGCCAGCCAGACTGCGAACAGGTTAAAGCAGTCTATAAGCTGGTTTTAGACTAACCCTAACCCAGAACCAAGAGATACTAACAAGGAAAGAGAAAGAGAGAGGAGAGGCGAGAGGCCATGGGACTTCTCTCATGGGATTTGTGAACCCAATCGGGTCACACAATACATGTTGGATAAGCATGTTACTGATGTTACTGTGCTTGACTGTGGCGTTGATCTCGCTGTGTGAGGATGGGCCCCACTGGAACAAAGACCATCACCACGTATGAAAGCTTCGAGGCGTCACAAACCTTTCTTACACACTCTTTCAATCCCAAGGCTGGTGAGACGCTTTAGAACAACAACAATACAGTGAAGGAACGTGAAATGCTGTATATACCATTTATACCTAATATAAATGGTATATACCTAATAGCATTTAACACTTAAAGGAAGCCCTGTTTGGGCTCTTTGATGCATGTCTGTCTCTCTCCCTGCCTTTCCTGTCACTGTGCACTTGAAAAAAAGTTCAATGAAGCATGAGAAATGCTGAAATGTATATCTAAAAAGATCCATGCTTGTGGTTTCTATAAAGGCCAGACCTTCTGGAGAATAACTTGTAGGATTCGGACGGTCGCCTCTGATCTGAACTAAAGTGTGTGTGTGTGAGTGAGAGAGCTTGTGCTTGTGTGTGTGTGTGTGTGTGTGTGTGTGTGTGTGTGTGTGTGTGTGTGTGTGTGTGTGTGTGCGCAGAGTTGAGCTGTGTGGACACAGAGCCTGTCAGCCTGACAGTCTTCTCACGTGAGGCTCCAGGGCTTTGCTGTCTTCAGTAAAGACAGATGGATCTTGCTTCTCTCTTCACCTCCACCTCTACAATTTTCCCTTTTATAGTTTTTTTATCTGCCTCTCTCTTTTCAGTCATTCCCTAGGAACCCTGCACCCCCAGCCTCACACTCTCTCCATCTCCTCCATCTCTCCTCTCTTCCTCCTCTACACTCTCTCCTCTCTACCTCCTCCACTCTCCACCTTCTCCATACTCTCTCCACCTTCTCCACACTCTCTCCACCTTCTCCACACTCTCTCCACCTTCTCCACACTCTCTCCACCTTCTCCACACTCTCTCCACCTTCTCCACACTCTCTCCACCTTCTACAGACTCTCTCCACCTTCTCCACACTCTCTCCACCTTCTACAGACTCTCTCCACCTTCTCCACACTCTCTCCACACTCTCTCCACCTTCTACAGACTGTCTCCATCTCTCCTCTCTACCTCCTCGACAACCAGCAGTACATCCCTCCTTCATTAGTATTCCAGGCCGATACAACTGACGGGTTTCGGATCAAGTCCACTGACTGGTTGTCGTGACAACGTCAGATGGGGTGGGGCCGGTGGGTGGTGGGTGCTGGCGGCCGACATGGCGGCGTTGCCACGGTTATTTGGAAGCCTGGGATATTCCTGTCCCAGGATGAGGGCAACGACTGCTCCCTTCCTGCCTGTCAAAGCAGGAAGCAGTTTGAGAGTGAACACTACCTCTCGGGAGCCAGGGGAGCAGAGCCCAACGTTTCCATAACACAATGGGCCCTCGACTGGTGAAAAATAAATATATATTTATCTTCTTCTTTTTTTTTTTACAGTCTTTAGTTAGCTTAACCTACATGCTTTATGCCTGGGAGTACGGAGAACTGGATTGATTGTTTGTCACTGTTGTCTAAAATTATAACTGAAACTCTCACCCAACAAGCAAACAGAACATAACTTCATTAAAGAACATTTCTGAGGTATTTTCCATTCATTTCCTCTCTAAGATAAGTCAGTCTACTAATAGCCTACCTTGCATCGGACTTCCATGTCCTCCTGACAAAAACAGGATAGACATTTGTTTTGTCGAACAATAATATCCTAAATTTGGAAATTCCTTAAGCAGTGAGTTCTGGTTTAGGATTAATGTACTGTGCAACGGCGCAAGGTCGTGTGCATTTCCCGACACGCTTGTGGATGTCATCCAGCCGAATATGGGAACAAGGTGGGGTTACAGAAGGAATTATAGTAAAGTAAAAGGACAGTAAGATGATCTGTGTTATAGAGGGACACTCTTCATCCACCATCAGGCATACACACAGCTACAGTATTTAAGACAAACCTCCGACAGAAAAGAGCACGCTTCAGAATGCAGACGTTAGCAGCTAACTAGCTTGTAACGCCACACAACAATGAGCGGATAGGGCCTACACAGAGAGACAGACAGAGACACACACAGACAGAGACAGAGACAGAGACAGAGACAGAGACAGAGAGAGAGAGAGAGAGAGAGAGAGACAGCCAGGGTCTGATAAGAAGGTGGATGTGTTTGATGGCTGGAGAGCGTCATCCGTCAGGCACCAGGGGACACGTCACCAATGAGGTTGCCAACGCAGACTCCAGGGAAACAGGAAGACGGATGGATGGAAACTTCCCTGGAGAGCTGTTGGCTCTCATGCAGACCTTCTAAAACTACAAAAACTAACTTGTGCTGTTAAAACACAAGGAAAACCCACAGCACCATGTCTAAACGCCTGGAACAGAACACACGTCCCGGTCAAGGACAACAGGATCAGACAGGTGTGCCAGGGGAAAGAGCCAGGCCTGATCACCTCGTCCTGATTTCTCCCCCTACGTTCTCCACGTAATGATCCGACCACGATGTTTCAACCATTACGTTTAATCATCCTCGCCCTCCCAGCATCCTGGAGACACGACCACACAGCAGGCACCAGGGCCTCCAGCGCATCACACAGCAGGCACCAGGGCCTCCAGCGCAGCACACAGAAGGCACCAGGGCCTCCAGCGCAGCACACAGCAGGCACCAGGGCCTCCAGCGCATCACACAGCAGGCACCAGGGCCTCCAGCGCATCACACAGCAGGCACCAGGGCCTCCAGCGCAGCACAAAGCAGGCACCAGGGCCTCCAGCGCAGCACACAGCAGTCACCAGGGCCTCCAGCGCAGCACACAGCAGTCACCAGGGCTTCCAGCGCAGCACACCGCAGGCACCAGGGCCTCCAGCACAGCACACAGCAGGCACCAGGGCCTCCAGCGCAGCACACAGCAGGCACCAGGGCCTCCAGCACAGCACACAGCAGGCACCAGGGCCTCCAGCGCAGCACACAGCAGGCACCAGGGCCTCCAGCGCATCACACAGCAGGCACCAGGGCCTCCAGCGCATCACACAGCAGGCACCAGGGCCTCCAGCGCAGCACAAAGCAGGCACCAGGGCCTCCAGCGCAGCACACAGCAGTCACCAGGGCCTCCAGCGCAGCACACAGCAGTCACCAGGGCTTCCAGCGCAGCACACAGCAGGCACCAGGGCCTCCAGCGCATCACACAGCAGGCACCAGGGCCTCCAGCGCATCACACAGCAGGCACCAGGGCCTCCAGCGCAGCACAAAGCAGGCACCAGGGCCTCCAGCGCAGCACACCGCAGGCACCAGGGCCTCCAGCACAGCACACAGCAGGCACCAGGACCTCCAGCGCAGCACACAGCAGGCACCAGGGCCTCCAGCACAGCACACAGCAGGCACCAGGGCCTCCAGCGCAGCACACAGCAGGCACCAGGGCCTCCAGCGCAGCACACAGCAGGCACCAGGGCCTCCAGCATAGCACACAGCAGGCACCAGGGCCTCCAGCGCAGCACACAGCAGGCACCAGGGCCTCCAGCGCAGCACACAGCAGGCACCAGGGCCTCCAGCACAGCACACAGCAGGCACCAGGGCTTCCAGCACAGCACACAGCGTTTGGGCTCCTCAGAGGAGCAGCCAGGGTGTCGCTCCCGGTCTGGGGAGACTGCCTGCTCTGGCACGTAGGGGGCTGAAGGTAACCAGAAACGACTGAACGCTTCAAATCTTTTTAGTTTCTTTCTTTTTAAGAGTTTTTTTAGGGGCAGTATACACACACTTTTTAATGAGACTAAAGTCTACAACTCAGAAGGTTGATAGGAGTTCCTTCAGTCTTTTCACCGACGATGGACTAAGGTCATGACACATTCAATTTACATATTTCAGTGTAAACATGCATGTGACTGTCCCTGGAGCAAAGTCAATACATAACCAATTATTTTTCAGTTTTAAACATTCTCATCTCTGTAGTCAACATGGGGGGGGTCAGATGGCTGAGCGGTTAGGGAATCGGGCTAGTAATCTGAAGGTTGCCAGTTCGATTCCCGGCCGTGTCAAATGACGTTGTGTCCTTGGGCAAGGCACTTCACCCTACTTGCCTAGGGGGGAATGTCCCTGTAGTTACTGTAAGTCGCTCTGGATAAGAGCGTCTGCTAAATGACTAAATGTAATGTAAATGTAAACATGCTCATAACCGGCATGCTTGCTTCAACGCTTGAAGGTCCATTCATTGACCAGGCAGTGGCTGCTTCCGCACACACACACACACACACACACACACACACAAGCTGTACGAAAAAAACTACAATACATCAATCTCACCCACACACATCTGACTGCAGCTAGCAGAGCTATCGATATAGGTGTGTATTTCTTTGCTTACCGTGTACAGCCCAATCCTACACAGGGCTAAGGAAAGCTGCATGTGTTCCGACATTGTCCCCGGCGACAGCCCGTTACCCCCAGCAACAAACAAGCCAAGCAAGCCTGTAGTAATTGAGCAAAGGGGGGAGGAGGTTGGAGAGAGAAAGAGAGGAACAGGCAGAGGAGCGGTGGAGCAAAATAACCAGCCGATTCAAGTCGACCAGCAACGTGGTCAGCCGGTGAAGGGAATCACCGATAGTCCGACAGAAAAACGTTTCTCCCTAAGTTGTGGCTGAGAGGAGCCAGAGGGTGGGGAGGGAGGAGTAGAAGAGGGGGTGGAGCTCTAGTATTCATTCATAAAAAATAAAAAACAACGCAAATTAGAGAGGGGGATTTGGGCGGTGGAGCCCCAATATTAATTGCTTGGGTGTATCTTCACAGAGATTAAAGGCTTAGTGATAGCCAGGACTCCGAAATAAGAATGTAAATTGGATTAGTCACCCTTACACATCTACTACACAGGCACGCAGACAGACATGTGCGAGCGTGGACGCGCACACATCTGATCGAAGTGTGAAAACACTGCTGTCCACAAAAGTGGGAAGGGGATAGCCTTTTACATTTAGTCATTTAGCAGACGCTCTTATCCAGAGCAACTTACAGTAAGTACAGGGACATTCTCCCCCGAGGCAAGTAGGGTGAAGTGCCTTGCCCAAGGACACAACGTAATTTGGCACAGCCGGGAATCGAACCAACAACCTTCTGATTAATAGCTCGACTCCATAACCACTCAGCCATCTGACCCCCCTTTTATCAAACAAATAGGTGTGTATTTCCATCAGCCCACTCCTGATCATTTGAGGAAGCCAAACCTTTCCCAAACGTACTGTCAGTCAGGATTGCTTGTTGACGTTGAGGATGTGTAGACGCTACTGTCTGCTGCCTCCTCGTCTTATCCTTACATGAGGATACACAAACAGGGATCAAGCTTCACCTATTAGATTTTGTACCCAATTTAGAAGTTAAGTCAATAACAGGTTTACGATAGGGCCATCTACAACACATTAGCACAATACCACTTTACAGAAATGTCTGGTAAAAATAAATATAAACCTGTTTTGTACAACCAAAAATGAAAAATCCCAATTTCATCAACAAGACCTACGAGCTCATGTCAGGGAGTTCACGCCATCACATGGGAGCTAAATATTTGTGATGTTTGGATTGGAATCTGCCCATGGCAGATGTTATCAGATATGAAAATGATGAGGGAAAAACCACATGACATTGCGAGGTGAACTTTCCAGTACTAGGACCTGGGAGACAACAATGAGGTCGGATCAGGTCACATGTCCCGGAGAGAGCCAATGAACTTCTACAGAGCAGTCCAATTCAGAGCGTCCATTTATGTCCCTGGTCCGTTGTTGAGACTCTCCAACCAGCGGCACCACCCTGATACAATCATTGCCCCCCCCCCGACCCCCCCACCCACCCAAGTCACATGTTGCCCGGAAGTTTTTTCTTGTATTACTCTAAATATTAACTGTACCAGTCAGTATGCCATTTCTTAACGCTCATGTCCCAACTATGTCTCATTGACATCGTTTTCCACTAGCCTATATACTACAACAACATTATAGAACCCAGGCCACCCCCATGAAACACTTCTGGGGGTGCCACTGGCTCCAACCTAACGAGAACTCACAAAAATGTAGTTGCTCTTGTACGACATCTTAGGAGGAAGTTCTTCTCGAAAATCAGGAAACAATTAAAGGTCCCTGAAGGCATCTGCAACCAAGAGCTCCTGCACAGGTAAAGTGTTTTACCATCAGGTCCACCCCCATTGGTCAAGGAACCCTCAGGTGACGTACTGCAGGGCTGAAGTACTGGTATGCATCTCCACTTACACAGGAGGTATTTAGGGAACGACTTCTTGATAACGGCAAACGATCTGATTACAGAGCGCCTTTTATGGAGATCTTTAAAACATGCATTTGTCTTGATAGATTCATCTGGTTTCCAGCAGACAAAAAGCTATTGCACATTTTCATCCAATACTACAGGCCATGTAATAAACCGATATTAGAACAGGGTCAGAGAGCGGTCGACAGCTAGCCAGGAGAGAGAGAGAGAGAGCGGTCGACAGCTAGCCAGGAGAGAGAGAGAGCGGTCGACAGCTAGCCAGGAGAGAGAGAGCTGTCGACAGCTAGCCAGGAGAGAGAGAGCGGTCGGCAGCTAGCCAGGAGAGAGAGAGAGCGGTCGACAGCTAGCCAGGAGAGAGAGAGAGCGGTCGACAGCTAGCCAGGAGAGAGAGAGCGGTCGACAGCTAGCCAGGAGAGAGAGAGAGCGGTCGACAGCTAGCCAGGAGAGAGAGAGAGAGCAGTCGGCAGCTAGCCAGGAGAGAGAGAGAGCGGTCGACAGCTAGCCAGGAGAGAGAGAGAGCGGTCGGCAGCTAGCCAGGAGAGAGAGAGAGCGGTCGACAGCTAGCCAGGAGAGAGAGAGCGGTCGGCAGCTAGCCAGGAGAGAGAGAGCGGTCGGCAGCTAGCCAGGAGAGAGAGAGAGCGGTCGACAGCTAGCCAGGAGAGAGAGAGCGGTCGACAGCTAGCCAGGAGAGAGAGAGCGGTCGGCAGCTAGCCAGGAGAGAGAGAGAGAGAGCGGTCGACAGCTAGCCAGGAGAGAGAGAGCGGTCGGCAGCTAGCCAGGAGAGAGAGAGAGCGGTCGACAGCTAGCCAGGAGAGAGAGAGAGAGAGCGGTCGGCAGCTAGCCAGGAGAGAGAGAGAGCGGTCGGCAGCTAGCCAGGAGAGAGAGAGAGAGCAGTCGACAGCTAGCCAGGAGAGAGAGCGGTCGACAGCTAGCCAGGAGAGAGAGAGAGCAGTCGGCAGCTAGCCAGGAGAGAGAGAGAGAGCGGTCGGCAGCTAGCCAGGAGAGAGAGAGCGGTCGACAGCTAGCCAGGAGAGAGAGAGAGAGCGGTCGGCAGCTAGCCAGGAGAGAGAGAGCGGTCGACAGCTAGCCAGGAGAGAGAGAGCGGTCGGCAGCTAGCCAGGAGAGAGAGAGAGCGGTCGGCAGCTAGCCAGGAGAGAGAGAGAGAGCAGTCGACAGCTAGCCAGGAGAGAGAGAGCGGTCGACAGCTAGCCAGGAGAGAGAGAGCGGTCGGCAGCTAGCCAGGAGAGAGAGAGAGCGGTCGACAGCTAGCCAGGAGAGAGAGAGCGGTCGGCAGCTAGCCAGGAGAGAGAGAGCGGTCGGCAGCTAGCCAGGAGAGAGAGAGAGCGGTCGACAGCTAGCCAGGAGAGAGAGAGCGGTCGACAGCTAGCCAGGAGAGAGAGAGCGGTCGGCAGCTAGCCAGGAGAGAGAGAGAGAGCGGTCGACAGCTAGCCAGGAGAGAGAGAGCGGTCGGCAGCTAGCCAGGAGAGAGAGAGAGCGGTCGACAGCTAGCCAGGAGAGAGAGAGAGAGAGCGGTCGGCAGCTAGCCAGGAGAGAGAGAGAGCGGTCGGCAGCTAGCCAGGAGAGAGAGAGAGAGCAGTCGACAGCTAGCCAGGAGAGAGAGCGGTCGACAGCTAGCCAGGAGAGAGAGAGAGCAGTCGGCAGCTAGCCAGGAGAGAGAGAGAGAGCGGTCGGCAGCTAGCCAGGAGAGAGAGAGCGGTCGACAGCTAGCCAGGAGAGAGAGAGAGAGCGGTCGGCAGCTAGCCAGGAGAGAGAGAGCGGTCGACAGCTAGCCAGGAGAGAGAGAGCGGTCGGCAGCTAGCCAGGAGAGAGAGAGAGCGGTCGGCAGCTAGCCAGGAGAGAGAGAGAGAGCAGTCGACAGCTAGCCAGGAGAGAGAGAGCGGTCGACAGCTAGCCAGGAGAGAGAGAGCGGTCGGCAGCTAGCCAGGAGAGAGAGAGCGGTCGGCAGCTAGCCAGGAGAGAGAGAGAGCGGTCGACAGCTAGCCAGGAGAGAGAGAGCGGTCGACAGCTAGCCAGGAGAGAGAGAGCGGTCGGCAGCTAGCCAGGAGAGAGAGAGAGAGAGCGGTCGACAGCTAGCCAGGAGAGAGAGAGCGGTCGGCAGCTAGCCAGGAGAGAGAGAGAGCGGTCGACAGCTAGCCAGGAGAGAGAGAGAGAGAGCGGTCGGCAGCTAGCCAGGAGAGAGAGAGAGCGGTCGGCAGCTAGCCAGGAGAGAGAGAGAGAGCAGTCGACAGCTAGCCAGGAGAGAGAGCGGTCGACAGCTAGCCAGGAGAGAGAGAGAGCAGTCGGCAGCTAGCCAGGAGAGAGAGAGAGAGCGGTCGGCAGCTAGCCAGGAGAGAGAGAGCGGTCGACAGCTAGCCAGGAGAGAGAGAGAGAGCGGTCGGCAGCTAGCCAGGAGAGAGAGAGCGGTCGACAGCTAGCCAGGAGAGAGAGAGCGGTCGGCAGCTAGCCAGGAGAGAGAGAGAGCGGTCGGCAGCTAGCCAGGAGAGAGAGAGAGAGCAGTCGACAGCTAGCCAGGAGAGAGAGAGCGGTCGACAGCTAGCCAGGAGAGAGAGAGCGGTCGGCAGCTAGCCAGGAGAGAGAGAGAGCGGTCGGCAGCTAGCCAGGAGAGAGAGAGCGGTCGACAGCTAGCCAGGAGAGAGAGAGAGAGCAGTCGACAGCTAGCCAGGAGAGAGAGAGCGGTCGACAGCTAGCCAGGAGAGAGAGAGCGGTCGGCAGCTAGCCAGGAGAGAGAGAGCGGTCGACAGCTAGCCAGGAGAGAGAGAGCGGTCGACAGCTAGCCAGGAGAGAGAGAGAGCGGTCGGCAGCTAGCCAGGAGAGAGAGAGCGGTCGACAGCTAGCCAGGAGAGAGAGAGCGGTCGACAGCTAGCCAGGAGAGAGAGAGCGGTCGACAGCTAGCCAGGAGAGAGAGAGCGGTCGACAGCTAGCCAGGAGAAAGAGAGAGCGGTCGGCAGCTAGCCAGGAGAGAGAGAGAGAGCGGTCGACAGCTAGCCAGGAGAGAGAGAGAGAGAGAGCGGTCGACAGCTAGCCAGGAGAGAGAGAGAGAGAGCGGTCGACAGCTAGCCAGGAGAGAGAGAGAGAGAGCGGTCGACAGCTAGCCAGGAGAGAGAGAGCGGTCGACAGCTAGCCAGGAGAAAGAGACAGAGCGGTCGACAGCTAGCCAGGAGAGAGAGAGAGAGCGGTCGACAGCTAGCCAGGAGAAAGAGAGAGAGAGCGGTCGACAGCTAGCCAGGAGAAAGAGAGAGAGAGCGGTCGACAGCTAGCCAGGAGAGAGAGAGCGGTCGACAGCTAGCCAGGAGAGAGAGAGCGGTCGACAGCTAGCCAGGAGAAAGAGAGAGAGAGCGGTCGACAGCTAGCCAGGAGAAAGAGAGCGGTCGACAGCTAGTCCAAAGGTAATGTAGTTGTGAGAGTGAGAGTGAGATCCACAGCAGCTATTTCCTGGGCCGGATGTCATCATTGAATTCAGGCCAGCCAAGCGTGCTTTGAATTCCAGACGGAACCTATACAGGTTGGAAATGCTATAAAACAGAAGAAACCATTTTCCTGAAACTTAAAAAAAAATCTTAATATACCATCGATAGAGACTAATTACTAGTAAACAAATGTCAGTTAACCTAAAGAACATATACTGTACACCGATTTGATCTCCATCTTTGGACTGGCACAATATATTCTGTGACATCAGGAACAGGCATATCTCATAGGTCCAGAAAATTTAAACTAAAAGTAAATATGCATTTTCAAACATTCCACTTTAACACAGCATAAAATCAAAGCAGTAATTCATTGCTATAGTATATTTGATTAAAACAGCCCTAGTAGGTGTAGTTGACCTTCCAGGGCCTGAGATTCACCACATGTAGGACTTGTAGTTTGGAAAAGGTTGTGTCAAAGTGTTGTGGAACCAGAAAGAACCGAATCACTTCCTGGACTTTGTACCCTTTCTGTTAGTGTTAGTTACTGTTTTAACACCATGCTCACGCTGTGGACTTACTTCAACAACGTGATTCTGTTACTTTACAGGAAACTATGTCTGTAGGATTTACATTTACATTTAGTCATTTAGCAGACGCTCTTATCCAGAGCGACTTACAGTAAGTACAGGGACATTCCCCCGAGGCAAGTAGGGTGAATTGCCTTGCCCAAGGACACAAGGTCAGCTGGCATCGAACTGGCAACCTTCGGATTACTAGCCCGATTCCCTCACCGCTCAGCCACCAGAGGATGCATCAATCATTCGTAGCATAGCCTGCCTAAGTTATCCCAATATCCTGCTTCTGTGTACACACACAAACAGAAACAAATTTGACAACAACCACTCGTCAAACTACAGAATACAACATGCACGTTTTACCAACATTCATTTCAGTGTTCAACCAACTCTCAGACCTTGTTGTTAGGTTAAAATTCGTAAAAACGAGTAGACTAAAATCCCCACTATCAATCTGAGTGAGAGTTTGACAGTGAAGGTGAGTTTACTGATGGTTCATAACAAGGCAGGCTACAGCCTGGGTCTGGAGCCAGACCCCCAGCATGGCACAGTGGGAGAGAAGGTCAGCCGCTCGTCGAGTTCCTGACCTTTGAGGACAGACGAGAGCTCGGCTCGGAAAGTCTGCAGAGTTACAGCTGTGCTTTTCCTGACAACAGCAGTCTGAAAGCATACAAACGTGTGCCTTTGAGCATGAGGGCTATTGACAATGTTTGTATTGTGTTGTGCTCTTATGTGTCCAATTGGACTGGTTCTAGTTGAATCCTTTTATCTGGAAACCTGAGAACTATTTTTATTCAATGTGGGCCAAACTAGTGTAACTAGCTGAGTGAAAACAGTTTGGCAGAATCCTCTCACAATAATGTCAGAGAAAGAGATAAGATAATGAGAATCCTCTCCTAACCATTTCTACGCTTCCAATATTTACTTTTTCAAAACCAACCGTTTTCCCCCCCATAAACATCTCATCTCCCCAGCCAGCCACAACCATTTGGGAGACTGGAACTCCATGGTGGTCTTTGTTTGACCAAATTCGCTACGCTGAAGTCAAGACCCTACGTTTATAAACAATGACAAGCCAGATTACGTGGGAACCGTGATAACAGAGTTGATAGAACTTTGCTCCACTCTGGCCACACAGCGAGTGCCCTAATGACGTAAGATTTCAAAGGTCTTTATAGGTCACACATCTCCTTCTGTGCAGTACATGATCAACCTTGGTGTGTGGGTATGTTACTCTGAGTTTACACAGTGGCTGTGCTCGTTTCATCCTCCTGTGGTCATATTTCCCATGGAAAGCCTATGGGTCTATACTTCCTCCCTATTGTTGAACAGATAAAGCAGTGCCAATCACGACCCTAGAATGTGGGCAAAGGCCCAAGAACGTAATCTCCTGGTCCAAAGTTGGTATTGTAGCCTGTATAGTAAGTAATACGGGAAACAGCACTGGAAAATATGAACACGTAATATCTATAAAATCACACATTCCATTAGTTATTTTACATTCCTGCCTGCATTCAGGCTGCTCAGAACTTGCCACAAGAAAGTACACCTCAATTGAAACTGCACATGTGTGACACTTAACGCTGCCCTGACGTTATGGTGGGTAATGGTGTAGTTGAATAAAAGCGGCTTGCTGCAACTCCATGACATCAAGTATTTACATTCGGTGTTAATGGCGGTAAATAACATGACGGGTGACAGTATAGAAGCATTACAGGACAAAAAATATTTATATATTATAACCCTATTTTAAAAGTCAACCATCACAACATTTTCAGGAACATCGTTTCAATGTTTAAACGTGCATGCATGTTGATAACAGAAATAGGCTATGAGAAGGCTTCGCCAAAAAAGGTGAAAACACCTGGCGAAAAAATAGCGTCATGCCACCCCAAAATACACATCGTAAATAACGGTACACTAACATTAAAAAACACTTACCAGATAATCCATGTACTGTGACAAAAAAGCGACACTTCGAGCAAGTTGGTTTTGAAATGTAGCTTTCTCCCGTGTTACACTAAAGGGACCCTGCTCTTGTATTCCCCACCTTTTAATGGGGCAAAATAAAATCAAGCTTGAAAGGAATATCGACTTATGTCTTGGCTACCTACGAATATATTCCGTTTCGCTTGTGCTACACCACTTGGCTGGAGAGAGCCTCGTCCACCGGCTACGGTCCAGATTTATCTCATAATATCAGTGTTTGGTCGAGGAAACTACAACGCTACGTCATTCATAGCTTTTCTGTACGTAACATGATCAGCTGACCAAACACATGGTCCTATTTTCATTCGGTAAAGGGAACGCCTCCGTAATTTAGGGAGGTATGCTCTTCAAAGGTTGCTACGATATATGTTGAATAAAGAATATGGTGAACATTTGAGTCAGTTGCCGGTACAATTTTGTAAGATTTATGAAAGGAAAGTTTCATAAATGGGCATCAATAAGCTACTGTACATCTCATTGCATCTGTGACTGAAAAAATAGGCCTGTCTATGTATATATAATATAAATTATTTTTTCAACACCATTCCCGGTTTTGACTACATCTATCTGTGTAATACTTCAAAGAGCTGTTTAAAGACATAACAACATTATCATGAGATAACAAGTTCTATTACAACATCATTGCTCGGCCTTGAAAGAGTCCACCACTTAGCATGCTACATTTCACAGCCCGCAGGCAGATTCATAAACGTCATTATCTATCTTAAGCTACAGACTCGATCACTGGGTATATAGGTTTCCACTTCACGGCCTTTCTGAGAGCCTTACATGAAATGTAATGATGAGAGAGTAAGGAATCACGTGTCCCATTATAATTTTATGCAGACTGAATGCTGAAGTATAATTCACTCCCTGAAGCCCCCAGTCGTGTTCAATAATGTATGTGGTGTGCTATAAATGAAGAGTCTCTCAACTGAATATGTGGGTGGTGAAGAAATCACAGTTTTCTTTTTAAAGTTCTTAAGCGCAAATTCGCTGTCGTGATAATACTCTATATCCATTGATCCATATGAAACAAATGATAACCTTGATTAGTTATGACTGGTGCAGCTTCTGAGCTATAAATAAACTTCTGAAGCCTCAAATATTATGTGCCATAAAACAGCCGTCATCAGAAGCCTGATCACTCTGGCCACAAGGGGACAGGATCCACCAGAGTATGTTTTATCTACACTTGATATTGTTTTGGTCATTGCGATACTTGAACGTAGGCTACACATGGCCAACAGTTCTCCAAAATTACTTATCCAACACAGAAAACACGCTATGATGCTGTTTATAATGCAACGTATTATATTGAAAACATAGCCTACGTGTTTAATCATATTCAGCCTAATGTTCCAATTGGATTGTTTTAGGACCATGTTACTCACTTTTGCAACACAAATGGATCAACGAGTCAGAAATGTCACACAAGCCACATTTGCAGTTTCTCAGTTTCGTGTAACACTCACTGTTTCTATCACAAACAACATGTCTTGCCAAGCCAAGGGCTTCCCTTGTGTCCATGCTATCTTATCCTGCACCGTGGCGAGCTCTAAAAACAGACTTCTATTTCCACACACACAGCCCCCTGGGTAACGCTGTCCTTAATATAGGTCCTGTTGACTTCATCGCATTGACAGTCTCGGTCCACCACAGCAACGCCAGAACCGTCTGACAGGACGCAGCCATGGAGGCCGTGACACACTGGGTGAGCTGTCCTGTGCGCTACCAGAAACATTTTGAAGAAGGTGACCTGGATGATTTCGTGGAGGACCACCACCTGTTCGCATTACCAGGCCCCGCTGTCCCGGACATTAAGTCAGAACCACTCGACCGCAACCGGCAGAGAACAGCGCCTGTTTACCAAGTGCTCCTTGACGTCTCACAGTTCAGACCCGAGGATGTTCTGATTCAGGTGTTTGAGGGCTGGCTGTTGGTCAAGGCCCAGCACGGAGCCAGAATGGATGAACATGGTTTTGTTTCTCGTAGTTGTATTCGACAGTATCCCCTTCCTGAGACGCTGCAGCGGGCGGGGGATTTGAGGGCCATTCTGTGTCAGGATGGGATCCTGGTGGTGGAGTCCAAAGAGCGGGTGGAGGTGTCCCAGTAAGGAGCCCTATTCCTGTGTAGGATGGGTGTGGATACGACTAAGGACCAGGTCAAACGATGATGATTCTCTGACTGAATGTTACAATTCTTTTGTTATGGTTGATCATTGTAGGCTACTACTGCCTAAAGCCTACTATTGATTAAAGTCTTTTGAATTGTTTTTGCCTATGTTATTAAAGTACATTTGATGACAGACGACTCTTTTTTACGTCATTTTTAAAGATTTTTTCCCATCAAAATTGAAATAGGCCTACTAAAAAACTATGAAAGATTGCTTGACTGACTTTGAAGTCTGAACTTTAAAAACCAAACAGATGCAGTTTATAATTTGAGAACTGACATGCCTGAAAAGTTAGGGTACGCACTGAGCACAAGCAGTTAGAAGAATAGCTAATGTTTAAAGAATGTTTTCGAAAAATGTAGGAAAAAACTGCCTAACAAAGTAGGCTATTATTTGCCTATTAAAACACATGAAGCTGTCTCGTTTACGCCAGTAAACTATGACATGAATAATCAAACCAAAACTAGTTTGTGATTATGTATTAGAATGCTACATCCACATTAGGCTAATACAATTGGTATTTATTTAGATAGTAGCCCAGTCTACTCGTAAATTAATTTAGGCTACATTTAAAAACACATCATATCAGACAAGACAACACCAGGCTTGATTTACGCAGCCTGAAAAGCTGGTGCTCCTCCCTCGATTATTCAGACTGACTACGTGTGGTTGTTGAGAGAGCGAGGAGTTAGCGATGACACGGGCTGGAGCACAGCCGCTACAGGCGCTTCAACTTTACGGAGGAATATTTGGACATAAATGTACATAGTTCGTTGCCGTTTTATGAAGCTGGAAAGCGTCTTTTTGTAAGAACCCCTTGGAGTAAATGTAAGATATTTTTTCGTTCACAGTGGGCCTTCTGAACTACAAACAGGGATTTCCAGTAGTTTGGTTAGACTGTCCAGACTGCCCGCTAGAGTTTGCTGGCTGGCGAGTTGATTTGGCGCTATCCCGTCCCAGTTGATGTTAAGTATGGCGCTTAAAGCGAGGGCTTTGTATGACTTTAACTCTGAAAACCCCGGGGAGATATCAGTGAAGGAAAATGAAATTGTGACTCTGTACAGCGAACAGGACATTGAAGGCTGGTTAGAGGGATCAAACAGCAAAGGGGATCGCGGATTGTTCCCTGCGTCTTACGTTGAGGTTCTGAAGGACTACACCGCTTCCACGTTGAACAACAACAGCACATCTGGAGACGTTAGCCAGGGATCCCGTTACGCCAATATTCCAACCGGAGGATTTGACGCACCGTTTAAAACTAAGAATCAAGTTGAGAACATCACCAAATCATCCGCACCGGCGTGTAACACTTACGCTCCCTCGGGGCAACAGCAGCACAGCTATCAGGCGAGTCAAGGGAGCGACGACGATTGGGATGATGACTGGGACGATAGCTCAACTGTAGCAGACGAGCCGGGCGTTGGTGGTGGACATTACCAAGATATCGATGGCAATGGACCGTCTACGTACAGGGTGTCAACATCTTCGGTGTTACGAGGTGGTAACGCTCAACATGCCAAAAGCTCCGCAACCGTCAGTAGAAATCTGAACAGGTTTTCAACATTTGTGAAGTCTGGGGGGGAGGCGTTCGTCCTCGGGGAGGCTGCGGGGTTTGTGAAGGACGGAGACAAGATTTGTGTCGTGCTGGGTCAATACGGCCCAGAGTGGCAGGAGAACCCGTACCCTTTCGGGTGCACAATAGACGACCCAACCAAACAGACCAAATTCAAAGGTATGAAAAGTTACATTGCCTACAAGCTGACGCCGAGCCACACGCAAACTCAGGTGAACAGAAGGTATAAGCATTTCGACTGGCTCTACGCCAGGTTGGTCGAGAAGTTCCCCGTCATCTCAGTGCCACACATCCCAGAGAAACAAGCCACTGGCCGCTTTGAGGAAGACTTCATTTCCAAAAGGAGAAAGGGTCTAACGTGGTGGATGAACCACATGACCAGCCACCCAGTTTTGTCCAAGTGTGATGTTTTCCAACACTTCCTAACCTGCAGTAGCACTGACGAGAAAGCCTGGAAGCAGGGGAAACGGAAGGCGGAGAAGGATGAGATGGTGGGGGCCAATTTCTTCCTGACCATCAGCCCCCCAGCAGTCCCTCTCGACCTGCAGGAAGTCGAGAGCAAAATCGACGGCTTCAAGGTGTTCACGAAAAAGATGGACGACAGCGTTTTGCAAGTCAACGCCACCATCAACGAATTCGCCCGAAAGCAGATCACAGGATTTAAGAAGGAATACCAGAAAGTTGGGCAGTCGTTTAAAGTCCTCAGTCAAGCCTTCGAAATGGACCAGCAGCCGTATTCTGTCGGTTTGAACCAGGCGATCTCTTTCACCGGGGAGGCTTACGAGTCCATCGGAGAGTACTTTGCAGAGCAACCAAAGCATGACCTTGACCCTGTGATGGATCTGTTAGCACTGTACCAAGGACATCTAGCAAACTACCCAGATATCATCCATGTTCAGAAAGGTAATAATTTTAGATTTTCTACTCCACAGGCACCTCTGTTAGGGAAATCAGTGTGAGACAACATTCATGGATGAACTCACTCATCGTGATTGATGAAATAGGCCTGGAATGATAATAAACTCATTTGCATTAACTTAGCCTATATTTAAACAGTGGCCTGCCAGAATATACAGCCTATGCTCTAATACTCAGGTTGGAAGATTGACTAAGATACAAATACAGTCACAGCACTTTGTCAATACAGGTCGGTGAACATAGTGTGCTGGCGAAATCACTATGTCTTCATCCCCATTAGTCACGGCAGGTTTGCATTAGAGACAAGCAGGCCGTGTTTGCGTTTGGAAATTGACCACTGCCCCACACCCTGTTTTCATTTGACTGCAAAGTCACATGGGCGGGGCAACTGGGTCACACACTGTATGTTTTTCCATCTGGTGTCCAATCAGACAGGCTGCATGAGAAACTGAGAATGTCCCACTTGTTGCCAGCAAAGACTGTCAACGACAGTGTGAGCTGTAGTGTAAACCGCTCTACGGCAGCGTTGGTAACTGATTTACTCTCCTCTCTCCCACACAGAGCTCATGCCTTTGTTTCTCCCACAAGGGCCACGATAATCACTGCATTGTTTCCAAATGTCAGGTCGTGATAGTGCGGGTGAACCTCTTCTGTTTACAGTACATACAAATGTAACTGTTCGATTGTGTCAGCGGAGATGCTTTGTTTAGGGAACTTGGTTCTTCCTTATTTATCAGTCTAGCAGCACTCCATAACTCCACGCACACAAGCCTCATTTTAACACGAGCCCTTGATACAAGAGCAAACTATTATCTTATCACACTTCAATTTTTGAATGCTCTTCCCTTTTCTCAGGGTGTACAGGGGTCTCCTTTCATACACAATATAACGGAGGCCTTGACCGACTAGTACCTGCCATAGGATGCTGCAGTCAGGCTAGATTAAAGGATGAAGCGGATTAATGCTCAATCCATGCATTATGTCCCTCAAATCCACCTTATTGGATTGACGTTGTTTTCAGCCTGAGGTCATGTAGAGGATTCCAGAATTAGGCTAAGGGGGATGCCACTGGATACATTTTTGATGTCCACGAATTAACGAATAGCAGGGAAATACTGTTTTAACATAATAAACTTAAGGACTTGAGGTCAACAGCCGTGTTAGCTTTCAGACCCAGCGACCCTGCGGGCGGGAAACGCTGCAGAAGCTCCCGAGGGAAGTTCAGAATATTTGACACAAGTCAGACTATTGTCTCCTCCTTCAGGGAGACCCCTCTTGTCCCGCTTCCGTCCGTCTGAATCTGTTCATCTGCTGCTCATCCGCATGGCCTGGGCATTCCCACATGCGCTGGCCTTTTCCTTGTTTTGACATACCTTGACGTAACTACAGCTGTAAAAGATTATCACGTCCCACTGAGGGTACAAGAGCTAGGAGGTTATTTGACATCTTGTCCATTCTACCTATCGGGAGTGGGACTAGCTCAGGGGTAGAACATTTGCCTGTAGATTAAGAGGTTAAAATCCCCCCTTGTACATCGCTTTGGGAATAAGCGTCTGCCAAGTGAATACATTATCATAATGCATCATTTATTGTCTTTGGTTTGAAGGTGTCTGTAAATGGGATGCTGTGTAAGGTGGACAGCTGCTGACTTATTACAGGCTAGGTGTTCAATCATTAGCTATGCCTCTCTCATACACGAGTACTAGCAAACCAAACTGGTATCAGACACAGTGCATAAGTAGGTCAAATGTAGGGGACTAAGCCATCAGTGGTTTGGTGCCAGCGTCTTCTGAACCCCACAACATCCTTTACAATGTTGTCTCGTTTCACCCTGTTCCTGTCGACGGGCCCTGATCAGAAACACATCCTTTACACACACGTCCACTTATCCTCCTCTACATCCTGGTTTTAACACCCTACGCGTGACAGGAACAGATCCTGGATCTATTCATCCGTCTAAACACAGAACACACCAGACAGACAGGTTTCTGTTTGTCGTCATGACAATATATTGATATTGTCATGACAATCCACTCACATCCAACAGCAATGCTGCCCTCCTCCTCTCAGCCTTGTATTTTTTATTAAGAATTGTTTTGTTTGGCATTTTTTCATGCTTAATTGCACAGTTTATAAGTGAAGTGTGACAGGAGAGGCAGGCAGGCAGAGAGGGAGAGGGAGAGGGAGAGAGAGAGGGGGAGAGAGAGAGAGAGAGAGAGAGAGGGAGGGAGAGGGAGAGAGAGGGAGAGAGAGGGAGAGAGAGAGAGGGAGAGAGAGAAAGGGAGGGAGAGAGAGGGAGAGGGCAAAGGGCCCAGGCCGGATTCAAACCCAGGCTGCTACCGTAAAGCCTGACTATGGTAAACACACTTTTCCAGTGAGCTATGGGGGCGTCCCCAGGCGAGCTGTCTGTCTCCCTGGTGGGAAAGACTCAAGAGGACAGCCCTCTGGCCTGGTGTTGGACACCTGGTGACAGTGTTGCTGAGCTGTCTGAGTCTGTAGAAGGGGAAGGACACATCCTCTTTCCTCTCTGCAGCTGTTAACCATCAGTTAGCCGCTTAGCTAAAGTTGTTTTTTTGTTTGTTTTTTACACTTAATTTATGGTGATTTTTACATTTACATTTTTACATTTAGTCATTTAGCAGACGCTCTTATCCAGAGCGACTTACAGTAAGTACAGGGACATTCCCCCGAGGCAAGTATGCTGAAGTGCCTTGCCCAAGGACACAACGTCATTTGGCACGGCCGGGAACTGGCAACCTTCAGATTACTAGCCCGCTTCCCTCACCGCTCAGCCACCTGACGCCCCACCCCACTCCATTAAACAATTTACAGACAACATAGTAGGACAGATCAATAGTGACAAGATATATCCTACAGTGACAATATATAATACAATATATATTTACAGGTCTAGGCCAGGTAACATATTTACATGTTGTATAAAAGGATCCCATGTTTTACGAAATGTATTAATTGAGCCATTCAGTGTACATCTTATTTGTTCTAGTTTTATGTTTTGCATCATGTCTCTGATCCATTGATTATGTGTTGGAGGCTTCGAATCTTTCCATTTAAAAAGAATGGCACGCTTAGCCAACAATGAGGAGAAAGCACTGACCCGTTGTAGGTTTGCTGGCGGATCGGAGTCCTCTGAACACGGTGTTATACCAAAGATGGCAGTTGCAGAAGAATATGATATGATATGCTGAATATGATAATTATATATTTGGGAAATTGTTTTGAAATAAGAATCGCAGAACTCAGTGAGTTTTGAGCAAGACCATAACATATGGCCGTTGGTCGCAGTGGCCTGTTTGCATCTGTCACAAACAGGGTTTATATCTGGAAATATTCTTGCAAGTTTAACTTTTGAATAGTGTAGACGGTGCAAGACTTTAAACTGTATTAAGGCATGTCTTGAGCAAATAGACGAGGCATGTACCCTGAAAAGAGCCATCTCCCATTCTACATCAGAAAGTGTTACCCCAATATCATTAACCCATTCCTCCCTTACATGAGATACAGAGGGATTAAGTATGTTCATGATCTCTGCATAAATAATTTATACTCTAACTCTTTTTAACAAATTAACCTTTAAGAAAGAGTCCAAGCAGGATAAGGGAGGGAGGTTTGAAAGTTAGGAAATTTCTTACGCACAAAATCTCTGATTTTTAAGTAGCGAAAGAAATTAGCATTTGTCTGTCCATATTTTGCGGACAGCTGTTCAAAGCTGGCAAAAGTGTTTTCAAAATATAGGTCCCTTAATGCTATGTATACCTTTATCACGCCAGATCTGGAAGCCATTGTCCAACAGAGATGGCTGGAAAAGATGATTATTTGTTATGGAAGAGTAGATAGAGATGTTTCGGATGCCTAAGCATCTTTTGAATTGTTTGAGGATGTGCAAAGACTGATTTACAATGACATTTCCATTCACATTATTCACTATTGTTGGTAAAGATGCACAGAGTAAAGCAGGGAGTGTGAAATCGGATCGCTCCACAGTGGGTACATCTGGTGTAATATATAATGCTGTTATGGGCTCTGTGATGGGTGCTGTTTGGTTCTACATTAGGTAGGTGTGTGTTTGTAAGGAAACCTGAAGTAGGCAATATTTCCATTGTAATCAGTGTTTCCAGCTGGGGTGGTTTGCATGTGTTTACATGAGAGGAAAGGCTAGACCTATGACATGGTGGAGCACCTTTTAGAATGACTGTGGTCTAGGAAACGGATGTCTCTCTCTCTCTCTCTCTCTCGCTCTCTCGCTCTCTCGCTCTCTCGCTCTCTCGCTCTCTCGCTCTCTCGCTCTCTCTCTCTCCCCTTTGTTGTGTGTTAGAGAGGTTTCCAGATCTAGTTTAACCCTCAGCAGAGGGAGACGCTGCCAGGAGGCAGATTGTGCAGATTTTTGGGGGATGGGGTAGAAGGGCTCCTCTTTTAGGGAGAGTCAGCATGTTTTCCCAGGGCTGTGTGCACTAGACTCAGCCTCTCCACTTCTGCTGGCTGCTCGTTCTGAAAGCAGGCAGAATTTTTAGATGCAGTGTGAGGCTAGAGAGAGATGTTCCGGAACCAGCTAATAAAACAGCTTTAATAGATCCATTGATCTGCTACTACAGAGACGCCAGAGATCTTCCTGGATCGTGAACTGAACTTCCTCTCCCATACAAAAAAGATATCTTCAAATTGTCAAAACTGTCAAATGGGGACCTAAATATCTCCTTAACACCTTGAAGGTGAAGATAGGTTTGCCCTCATCAAGGGGAGATGCCGTGCTGTCCTCACCTCATGACTACAGGAGGGTTCTTTCAACAGCAACACTTATCCAGGCCACAGTCAACACTGCCAGCTTATTGATGGAAACTAATGAGCTAGGATAGCACCTCCGGCCCTGAATCGAACTGAAGCTAGTTTCCAGCTCCTAGATTTGAGTGGTTGTATTGAACCATCTATATCTGTGTTGTAAGTGGATTTTATCAAGCCTACTTTGGTCTAGTTTTCTCTCCTGATTCCCGTTCAACCAGAACGTCTGTGACCATTATCAGGCAGTTCTCATCAGAAGTAGAGAAATCTCATCACATGTCTTGATTATCTTAGCAACATGCAACGAGGATAGACGTGAAACAGGTTGGGTGAGAACCAGCATCTGCAAGATGCTGTGAAGGGTGTATGGGACACACAGGACTTCCTGTCTTTTAAAGAACTCACACGTTGATCCGACCGCAGCCTCATGGCTGTAGATCCCCTCTCTCAGTATCTTCCCACCACGTCACACCTCCACCGGCTGATCGTCATCTACTCTGTACGCTAGTGACACTGACTGGTCAGGATAAGATAACGGAAATATGTTGAAAGTCAGCATACCTCGTAGCGATAGAGAGCTGGGATGTGGTCTTTGCAGACAGGTCATCCTAAGCAAGACGAGGGGGTCAGGTGGCTGAGCGGTTAGGGTAGCGGGCTAGTAATCAGAAGGTTGCCGGTTCGATTCCCGGACGGACAAATTACGTTGTGTCCTTGGGCAAGGCACTTCACCCTACTTGCCTCGGGGGAATGTCCCTGTACTTACTGTAAGTCGCTCTGGATAAGAGCGTCTGCTAAATGACTAAATGTAAATGTAAGATGGTGTTTTGGGTAACCGCTGTATCTGGCAACACTGAATGTGACTCAGAATCAACTTACAGAGACGTCCACATAGTTTTGATTCTCTAGAAAACACAGATGTTCAGCAGTTTCTGTGTAACTTAGATGGAAGTTCGATAATAATGATCTGTTCTGAACAAAGGCTGTGTTCACTTGCTGATTAAGTATTAAGGCAACCCAGTTTATTATTTGTGGTTAGATATCCCTCCCACCACATTTTTGGGATGCAGCTGCTACTTTTTTCTTTTTTTTCAACTTTTTTTTAGGTGGGGGGGGTGTGGGTACGTTTTGTTTAGCTACAAGTGGGAGGAGAAAAATGAGGACAGCTTGGAATCCTGGGAACCAAAGTGCTTCACATGAGTTCCTGTGGTTCAGAGAGATTCTAACCACCGTCACTTATGGCTTCTATATAAAACGTTTGATCCTGACTTTCATTACTGCTCGGTAATAATAAGTATTTTAATTAAGTTGTTTTAAAGTACATCTGAAAACACACCATGGGTTTAGGTCTATATAAGGCTCATGTAAATGTGTTCCCCCCCCTGACAGGAGCGTTGACGAAGGTGAAGGAGAGCCAGAAGCACATGGAGGAGGGCAAGATGGACACCCCCCAAGCGGAGGGTGTCAGCGAGCGCTGCAACATCATCTCCTTCGCCACGCTGGCTGAGATCCAGCACTTCCACCAGATCCGCGTGCGCGACTACAAGGCCCAGATGCAGCACCACCTTCAGCAGCAGATCGGATTCTTCCAGAAGATCACGGGGAAGCTGGAGGAAGCCCTACAGAAGTACGACAACGCATAGGAACGCCTCGAGCCTCCACGTGTCGAGCCTGGGTCTGGTGGACCTGCCGGTGACCGAACGCCTCCCCCCCTCCTCCTCTCTCAGACCTGCTCCTGTCAGTCAGCTAAGCCTTGGTGGACGTTCTCTAACACTGCCATCCCCGCAAGAGCAACACAGAGTCCACCTGGGGCTTAGGACACAGACTCCTCCTGGCTGCTGTCTTAATATGACCAGAGGGTTTCTGTTTTTACAAGGTGTGCGGTGACAGAAGAGGGGAAGTCATTGTGCTAAATATTAGACGGATGTTCTTACCGGAATATTCATGGTCATTATGCCTTCACTTGAAATCTGATGTGATAAAGGCAGCCAACAGTGTAAACACTGCTTAGGTCAGCAGGCATAGTCCAGGAAGTGAGTGGAAACATGTACTCTAATCTTATTTCTTGACCAAGAGAGAACAATGTTCACAGTGTACACCTGATATTTACCTTTGCTGCTTGAGGTATGGTGTAGCCTTTTTCAAACTGTTTTAATCTAATGTTTTTAACACAAGTGACTTCGAAGGATGGGTTGTTGTAGCTAATGTACTATCGTTAGAGCTGTTTAGTGGTTTACACACTGCCTTGATGAAACCGACTAGACTAATATCTCCCAATCCTAACAAGGCCAATCCTAGCAGCAGGGATGTTTACCGCAGCCGTCACCACTGTCCTGTGCCTTCTGATTATGTCTCTCTGGTCATTTTTTGTTTTATAACATATATATATATAAAAGGTTTCTATATATAAATGTATAAATATATTCACTCATGTTTTTACGAAGCACGATTTTGCAGTATTCAACTGCAGTTTCTGACCCGTGAGCTGAGAGTTGGTTTGCATCGCTAGATGGAGAGGAAGATATGCCGTCGCCCTTCGCGATGCTCCAACGGCATCTTTCTTCCCGGGTTAAGACAGATTTTGGGGCTTTGATACGCACAGAAGCAAGGAAAAAACGCTCTCTAGTGTACGATTAGTACTAAAATGTTCCGACTACAGGATTCAGTACGGAGGACAGGACTTGACTGACACGCTCTAAAGGACCGAAGCCTGGAGAAAGCACCGGAGTTACTGAAATAGACGTTGAAGTTTCCTGAAATTACAAATAGTTTTTAAGAAGATGTCGATATTTTTGCGCACGGTTCAGGTTGATTTTAGTTAGGTGGTTGCAGGGCTGCCAACTTTTCCAAAAACCTTAGAGTGAGATTTGGTCCCTATCCCCCCCCCCCAACTGTCACCGGCCTTGCCTGTTTTTTTAATGCAGTCGATGGTGCAGTTTGGGATCCAGCTGTACGGATAATTCTACTTTTGAAGTCCAGGAACATTATGAACCGAGTGGAGAACCAAAACACACTCCTCCATGGATTTCCGTCTTTCTGTGATTTTTGTGTCACTACCATTCTATAGAACGCTTTACGTTTGGTTCAGTTGCTTATTGCACAATATAACAGGAGAAGTAGCCTAATCAATAAATTGGTTACACACTTTACATTTGTGCTATTGTTGTCGTTTGTAGTATCTATATAGTACTGTATGTAACTTGTTGCTAATGTAAGACAATAGTTAGCATTCAATTGTAAAATAGTGTAAGCCAACAAATCAGATTTTTTGGATTGGGTTTGTAAAAAATAAACAATATTGTAAGTATGTTGAAAAGATAGAGAGAGAGACATGCAGCAGGCCACATTCAAAACCAGGCCAGCACAGTAAGGATCAGCTTACATGATACACACACTTACCCAGTGAGCTACCAGGTTGCCCCAGGGCCTGTGATTGTGCAGGTTAGCAGAGCCAGAGTCAGCCCCAGGCTGGCCCCAGGGTCAGGCTGGCTCTGGTGAGGCCTCCCTGGGTGAAGACTGACCTGGCGTGCCAGTGACCTGGAACTGGGGTTCCCTTCACACCAGGCAGCGCTGGTGATGAGACAACCATCTGGGTCGTCTGAGCCGTGGTTCAAACACCAGAGAAGAAGACAAACACTGAGCAACAAAGGGTAAATATATATATATTTTTACCAGCTGCAGACAATATGACGAAATGTTTTTCCTATATATGATTATAACCCCATGACCAACAAGATCATGATATTTACACATGACCTCAGTCCAAATATGAACAGTGTAGCATCAGGTTATTAACATATAACTCAACGTGTTTGCTTCACTGGAACTCTGGCTGGTCTGTGACAGATTAGGTGCTGTCATGGACAAACAGCACCATCTTGACTCTGGGGAGAGAGGGCGTCTGTTGTTCCTGGCGTGGAGCTGAGGCGTGAAGGATGTCAGGACATGGTGGTGGCAGGGCGGGTCAAGCCAGGAGAGACCAGCGGATATTTGATCTGAGAGTCTCTCCTCTCAGCACCAGTTGGACTCAGCTCGTGGTAGCTATGAAAATGCCTTCCTCTATGTTTAACAACCTGACAAGACTTTCTTTATCGTCGATTTCATCGCTTACAGGATGTGCTGTTTGCCGTTGCATTCTTAACTTGACAAGCGCAAACAGTCTGGAAACAGAGTTCCCTTCGACTGCGTACAGAGGAAGCTGGTGTTCAGCTTGATCCAGCTTGAGTCAGATGGCTGAGCGGTGAGGGAGTCTGGCTAGTAATCTGAAGGTTGCCAGTTCGATTCCCAGCCGTGCCAAATGACGTTGTGTCCTTGGGCAAGGCACTTCACCCTACTTGCTTCGGGGGGAATGTCCCTGTACTTACTGTAAGTCGCTCTGGATAAGAGCGTCTGCTAAATGACTAAATGTAATGTAAAACCGAGGAAGTCCTTAACTGAGCGACAAGAGTACTTCCGTTCATTAAACGCATCTCTTTCAATTATTCATGTTTAGTTAATGAGAGCCCCGGGGGGTGGCAGATGCTGTTGTCATCGTTCTATCTGGAGCCCCGTTTACCGGACGGTTATTCCTCTTATCTCCCTCTCTTCTTCCACGTCCCTCCCTCCTCCCGCTCATCCTTCTGCCTCTCTTCCTCTTCTATCTCTCATCCCTCCTTCTCTTCCTCCTCTGTTCCACCTCCCTCTCTTCCTACTCTGTTCCACCTCCCTCTCTTCCTCCTCTGTTCCACCTCCCTCTCTTCCTCCTCTGTTCCACCTCCCTCTCTTCCTCCTCTGTTCCACCTCCCTCTCTTCCTCCTCTGTTCCACCTCCCTCTCTTCCTCCTCTGTTCCACCTCCCTCTCTTCCTCCTCTGTTCCACCTCCCTCCCTTCCTCCTCTGTTCCACCTCCCTCTCTTCCTACTCTCCCGCTGACTTCTCAAGCACACAACTCTAGTCCCCTGCTATGGATGCAGGTGGTCAGATGGCTGAGCGGTTAGGGATTCGGGCTATTAATCAGAAGGTTGTTGGTTCGATTACCGTCCACGCCAAATGACGTTGTGTCCTTGAGCAAGGCACTTTACCCTACTTGCCTTGGGGGGAATGTCCCTGTACTTACTGCAAGTCGCTCTGGATAAGAGCGTCTGCTAAATGACTAAATGTAATGTAAATGTATGGATGGACAGCAGCTCTACACACACTCACACTCTCTCTCTCCACCCTCAGCACAGTACCATTCACGCTGTCTCTCCGTCAGCACAATCGACGCCTTGGGAAACGGGTGTTTCCCTTTTAGCACCATCTCTTCCCGCCAACTCTGTTCAATAATACAGCAGTTAAACCAATTTATTCATGTTAAACCAGCGCCAAACTTAGCTTTGAAATCCATTTGGTTATATAAAGGTGCTGGGACCACACAATTCACACTTCAGTGTTTGGGAGGAGGAGGAGGAGAAGGAGGAGGAGGAGAAGGAGGGGGAGGAGGAGAAGGAGGGGGAGGAGAAGGAGGGGTTGTATCTTGTGACAGGACACTGTCAATACACATCTGAGCACATTCCACAGTCACAGATAGAAAGTGTGTCGCACTGACAGCTTGAAAGTGCCTTTCAGGAAATGCCTTCCAGATGCCCCTCGTCAGCAGGAAGACAAATCAGACTAAATGCAACTGTCGAGGAGGAAGAGACTCTTGAGGAGGATAACAAGCGGGGAACAGTGATTCCATTCACAAAGTCTCTTCTAAAAGGCAACTTTTAACTACGATGGTTTGCATCGTAGTTCCAGCGCTAGATTGAGATACTGAGGAGTTTAAGTGGAAACAGTTAAAACAGACCTTTCAGTTGTCGTCGCTGCTCCATAGCGGATTGTCTCTGTTTGTCTTTCCATCTTTTAAAGTACCCTGGATTCCACACCACATTTCCCAGAAAGTCTGTAGTACTTCTGTTGTCAGTACTAGAGATGAGCAATAGGTATGGATTTTCCTTATGGCTCTTGGCCCGGATTCTGGTCCAGATGTTCTCTTCATTCTGGAACAGGAGAACATGTGATAGTTTGCAGTGGAAATCTTTGGTTTTTCTCTTAGGTTATACAGTGACTCTTAATTACACGTGGTATTTATTAATATCTGTAGGTTTAATACCAACAAATACCGTTAACTACAATAAAAGAAGGTTAGCAGATAAACTTCCCTCGAAAAAACATTCATCTTATAAGCTGGCAGCGAGCATGTTTTTTTTTTACAGCGCTGTTTTCATAATGATTGAATTAGAGTCTCAAGATCCAAACTCAGATAACATGGAATTCCTGTCCCACCCTCACATTCAATGGTGGTTCCTTGAGCCAAAGGCAAAAACGCCTTGAAAACATTTAGTTTCACGCATGTTTGTGTCTTGGGTGGTTTAAAGAAATAGATTGAACAGGCCTGCTTTTCTAGAAAGCAAGTACAACCAGCACTACCATGACATCTCTCTTTCACCTCAGTCTCTTATATCTCATAGAACCCTACACAAACTCTCAGCCCTTAGAAACTGCTCCTATGACAAGTTCACATTGGCAGGACTAATGACTTATTTTGCAACAAGAGTGAGTTCTGCTTTGCCCTCATGCCAACCGGCTGTGGTAATTTCACGTAAGATGCCATTGTATTCGTCTGGCCACCGTTTCCTGTCATTGCCCAAGTTGATTAGGGCTCCCCGGTTCCATGTGACCGGTGGAGGAAGAGAACCTGCATTTCTTACTTCACATTCTTCTGGCGTTGCTGAAAGATAGAGTGTGAAACTACACAGAAATTGGTTAGGAGGATGTGTCTTTCTGTGAATAAGTGTGAACTACTGATCCCAGGATATCAATTCATACTAATATCAGTTTGATTCACAGACCAGTGAAGGGCATTTCAAGGCCACATGGCCAAACAATGATATACTAACGTCATATAAATGAAGGCTTCTGACAGTCTCTACTGAATATACTTGTGTGCAAGTACACTCCTATATGCATGTGTTCAACACTTTTACCAGCTTAAAGGTTTAATCATTTAAGTGCTTGCACATTGTGACTCCGTGTCCAAGGATTGAGCTGAAATTGAATTCCCCGCTTACAGGGCTAACAGTGTATTCACACACTGTGTATACACAGCAAGGCCTCTGCAACTGATGAAATCTTACAACATCAGCCAAACGACGACGTCGGCACAAAACGTCTTTTTCCTCGTGTCTTTCCTCTACAGAGGGGAAAAACCTCACTTCTCAACCCACGTGCACTCAAGTTCACGCTCTCGGAATGTGCTGGGTTTGTCTTTGCTCAGCAGATCCTGCCTGTTTTCAATTACGTCTGGGAGTCTTGCGTGCCCCTGACGACAAGCCAGGCTCCCTGAGAGAGCATGGGCCGAGACAGGAGGACAGGCCGGGCTCCCTGAGAGAGCATGGGCAGGAAGGGTCTGGAGGGCTCTGTCCTTGGGCGCGGAGCTCAACTTTTCTGGGAAAGTCCCAAACCTCTACCACTGAAACTTGGTTTTTGTTAAGAGTCCAAACCAAACACTGTCTGGTGAAGTCCCTTAGTGAGAACCCTGCTGTTGTCAAGGTGCGCTTCCAGGTAATCCTATAATCCTAGCCTCCCGCTGAAGGTATTGTGTGTGAATTGTTTGGCGTCTCATTACACTGCATTGATTTCTCGGTGAAAACCGTGAGCGGTGATCTGGTTTCCACTGTGATTCATAAGATGTGTGACGGGCTGTACTCGGACACGTGTCCTCTTTACCATGGAAACCACAACACGCTCTACCAGTTTCTGATGGTGCTTCTATGGAACACATTTAAATTGTGCGTTTATTGTGTCCAGTAATCGTGTCAAGAGCAGGAACTACTCTGTGTTCTGCTTCCTTTGTGTCGGGGTCCAGTTACCTGCAGATTGTCCCTGCTGTTCTCTGCTCCACTGTTATTTTCACTGTTTCTGTTCATGCGAGCTCTCTGGTATTCCTGTTAGGATGAGGGCTGTGTGGTTAGAGACTGCACAGAGACGACAGATAGGAGAGCATGGCGTCGATAATGCCCCTTCTCTTCAGACTGTAGACATCAAATCTGTGCTTCAACATCGGGGACATGCTCAGAATAGTTCTATGACCAGGGAGTAGTTTACTCCGAAATATAAAAGTATAAAAAAAGGGGGAGCTAATCACTATTCCTGTCCAACAAATCAAAACATTTTCTACTGTTATCTTTGATCATTTACAATAGTTTCTAGTTGTTCTGGGGTTTAGCGGGAAGTGGCAATGCATCATTAAGCAAACCAGACTGGTGAGAGTCGGGTGATCCTGGATCAACAAGTAAAGCAGCAGCCGCTGTAGTGGAAGGCCCGCTCAAGCCTAATGGCAAAGTCAATAATCAGTTGGATGGGAAGTATCCCATAAAATCTGAACAAGAGATGAAAGCAACTATTGCAGACACAACAACTGTGAGCACCTAGTCACACGTATTCGCTAAGGGGTTCCCATATCCCTACAGGTAAATTTGTAATTCTATTCTATAGAAATCTGATTACAAACAGATCCTTCTTTAAGAACCTGATGCAGGTCTGAAAACACAACTGTACTGTATAATAAGGTATCCTGCACATGGAACATCAGCTTCTAATGGCTAGCTAATGCTAATCCTCATATTGGTCTTTTCTCGTTTGTTCAGGCCAAGGCTGCTGTTAATTCGCATACAAAGTTAGCCGAACAATTGGGAGACAACATGGTTGGAGCAGGTTCCTTCTCAACCGGGACATAATATGTTCAATCTGCATTCCCCCTCCACTACACTTGTTTTAGTATTTGTAAGGAATGTTTAGGTCTTCTGCACCTACTGACTGCAGTTACAGTCAGTAGGTGCAGTCAAATCATTATCACATTGAAGAAAACCACAACTTCAAGTCACCCATTATTAAAAACGCATGTGAAAATGATCAGTCTCAAGCATTCCTTCTTCAGTCACGGTTGCATTTTGATCCACTGACAAGCGTTGGACCCCGAGCGCTGATCTCTCCAGACCTCCTCTCAGGGGTGGAGGAGAGCTGTACCTGGCAGGAGGGGCAGGAATCTGGGAGCAGTAGGCATTCTTGAGCCTCTTTTTGTCTTTATTGCCCCTTTTGCACAGGAAGCTCTCTGGTGGGGCCTCATTCATGTTGTCTGAAAAACGCTGACTACCCCACGCCCCCCTCTGGCTGCCTCCCAACACACACACACACACAGGGATGAACACACACACACTCATTTGGTTTGGTCTTTGTGTCTCAGAGCCTGTGTTCTCTCCCACCAGAATTTCATTTATAGCTCTAATTACAACAAACAAACAACAACAGCTGGGGAAAGACATTGTTTTCATCTTTTCTCACATCAGAGAAACCCGTTCTCTTTGATAACTGTTACACCACTGTGCAGGTTTCTGAACTGTTTCCTGCTCATTCAGTTCCTGTTGAACAATCAGTCTTCTGGTCATGTGACTGTTCTGTACTTGGCTCCTCTGTACACTCGGTGTCACACCAGTGACAGCATCATTGTGGTTTGTATGAGGATGTGAGACAGATTATTTTTCTTCTTCAAATGAATTTCACCCCAGTTGCTGAGTCAACTGCTTACAACAAGCATGATTCAAGCTCACATGACTTCTTTCAACGTCAACAAGTTTAAATAGTCTTTACTCTGAAGTGAATTCTCTGGGAAACTCTAGACCTCAGACGACTCAAGATTCAGTAATTTAACTGTCAACGTACAGTGACCACGTACTGTGGGGTGTGCTAATAATATTATATATTTCATCACACAATCTAGCTAATGGTTGTGTCTGTAGTGAGACTGTGTAGTCAGCCAATCAGAGGAGAAGTGCTGCCTAAGGGCTTTCTGGAATGACGCCCCCTAACTCACACACACACATCTGACGTCCAGCCAGTGACCTCTCTCAGTACCCACCTCACCACTAAAGTCCCCTCAATGATTTACTAGCTAACATGCTTCACTGGTTTCACAACACCACACTGTGGCTCTGTGAGTTTCATCCAACCACACACCGATTCAAGATTCACAGTGTGAACTAAAATTCGTGTTTTTGTATTTTACAGTAATGGAGAACCCCCTGTGCGTGTGTGTGCGTGTGAGTGTATGTGTGCGTGTGGTGTGTATCTGTGTGTGGAAGTGTGTGCATGGTTGCCTGTGTGTGTGTGTGTGTGGAAGGTTCCACATCTTTGCGTCAGACTGGACATCTGCTATGACGTACCTTTATGGCCCCACTGGGTCAGGATGTATCGACGGCTTCTGCAGTGCAGCCAATCAATGATCTTCTGGGAGTTGACTGCTTTTACAGGAGTCCAGAGGGTGGGTGTGGCGTTGGAAGGATGAAGTTATAAGACTTAAATGTAACCATAGACTCATTTAGTAATGGTCTGAAAAACAGAAAATACTGGACACGTCAGCCTTTATTTATGGGAACATAAAAGTCCATTTGAGAACTTGTATTGTTGAAATATTGACTATAAATGTACTGGAAAGCTAAACATTCCTTTAACCGATATAAAGGGCCTAGTGAACAACTAATCCTGTTCCCGAAAGATGACAAATACGACGGCTCTATGTGGTGACAGATTAAAAATCTCCGCGGACAATTCTGTGGACAGTGAGAGCGAGCCTGTGCTTTTCAGTGGCGAGGGGTAAAATTGTTGTGGGTGTTAATGGGAGATGGTGAGTTATTGTCAAAAATGTCTGTGGTTCTAGTTCTGGCCATGTCTTTGAATTACGAAAAAAAACAAAAAAAAACGTTAAAGTGATGAAAATATTTTCTAACCGGGTCACCAACTGCAAGCCTACGAGAGGGAGGCTGAATGTTGTGGTAGTAACAGCAAATGCATGCAGTCTTGTTCTTGGCCCTGAGAGCTAAGCATGCGCCCAAATCGCTCCAATAAGACAACGCGGGTGAACTCAGCCATAGAAAAATATTTTATCTTACGATAAACTTTAATTAAAGCTGGCTATATAAACTACTAATACTAATAATAACAATTGATAAGAGGTCCACTAATGTGTTGAAAACATATGGAAAAAAAAACAGTAATTTTATCAATTTACCAGCTAACTTGCTTCAGAAACACTGAAAATGAATGGGTTTGAAGGTTGAAATATACAACGTTTGGAACTATAGGTCGCACATGACACGCTTTACTTCCGCATTCTTCGATTACAATGGAAGTCTATGGAAGTGTCGCAACTCTCTTTTTCTATGGCTCTGGGTGAACTGTGTAGCAGAAAGACATAATGTACTCCTTCAGTAGCCACTTTTATCCATAGCAACAAACAGCACAGAGGGATTTATATGGAAGCAATTCAGTGACAATGTGTTTAAAAGGCATTGAATACTTAATATTTGACATTTAAACACCACCGAATTTGTGGGTTTTGAATTAATTTCTTTAAAATTGAAATATGAATTTATTTAAATGTAAAAAATCTGATTCCTAAATTCAAGGTTCGGAAATTCAGGTTGCTCAAAGTTGAACAGTAAAATTCAAATTCCCAATATTCCAGATCTCTACCACTGAGCTATACTCCAGACAGACATTTAACTGACAGTTCTCAAACACAATGTAGGCTTCAATTATACGTTTCAACCAACACTGCCACGTCACATTCTGAATCACAAGGAGACTTTTCACAGCTTCTGTTAAACAGGATGGTTTTTAAACGTTCAGATTGGCAGACTGGCGATTATCTTTCCCTAATCAGGCTACAAAATTGATTAAACACACAAGTGCATACGCAGTAGATGGCTGGCAACCAGTTGATCTAACAAACCACAGTAGGGCACGCAAGACTAAAGTGAAACTGTCGAGAGTCTTATTATTAGAGATCTAATTTGCCATCTGGAGTGTAAAACCACACCAAACCTTTTCAGAAACGATCTCTTTGTCTTTCCTAAACTGTCTCCCAGACTATAATCTAATCCCACAGGGTGCACGCAGTCTCACACTCTATCCTCCATTCATTCATTCCTCACACACTTGCTAAAAAGAGTCAAACATGACAAGTTAATACAACGGTAGTCTGACGTTCGACTCTGTTCAGGAAAGAGATAATGGAGGATATTAACGTGCGCTGTAACGCTAAGGTTCAGGACCCCGTTGTTCTACGAACAGCAGCACATTTGGGTTTCGAGGCTGGCCTCGTGGTGGATGACAGGTCGGTATTGTGCTCGTGCAACATTCCAGACAACGAACGTAATGAAGTTAGCAGCTTGACTGCTCGCCACAGATCATGTGATGCTTCAGCCAGACATCCAAATTTGGAAACTTTTCAGACTGGAGTCAGCGGTTTTTATCGGAGGGTAAATGCGGGTGTATGGATGTTATTTGAAATTTAAATTGAAGCAAGTATTGAAAACAAACTGAGGCTTTTCTTTACTTACTGAAATGTATTGCAGGTGGGTTTCAAATCTAAATACAAAAGTGTATTTACAGACACTTTACAATGTCTACATCGATGGACACTAATGTTCACCATTGTGGACCTGGTGATTCAAGACATGAAACCATGTTTCCCCACATGACAACGTCAGGAGAAGAGTTCAGTGCAGTTCTAATGTTAGATGACTATGTGCACTGACAGCAATGTGTTAAGTAAGTAGGTCAATTTAAACCCCATTGACAATAGCAGAACTTTAAATTTTAGCAGAAGACTGTGGGGGTTCATTCAACATGGGCTTAATCAAGAAGCATTTGTACCATTTTAACCAAGAAAAACATATTCCTTTCCCTGAATTTGATATAATTTTGTAGAAAAGTTGTCCACTTACATTTTTAATCATTGCCATGTCCTCTCTCCAGCAGAAAAGAGCCTTCTACAGATTTAAATGTGATTACATGTTTACCCCTGACTCATGACATAAGAGTTCCTAAGACAACGTGCTCATTTTGACAACTACAAATTACATTTCAAGATGCCCTGATAGGATTACGTTTTCAAAAACACACAACACCATTCTGACAAACACACTCCTGCATATGGGTAATAATGGAGTGCATTTTCATATTTAACATCCTTATTATAGTAATTAAGCAAATCCAGATCAAGAACTATTGTAATTCCACATTCGCATCCTGTACTTTTTTTCACTTTGCATTTTGTTTCAATAAACAGAATTTCCGCTGCTAAAAAACAAACCTGCTTCATGATTTGACTATAAGAGGCAGGAAGAACTAGTGTATTTATATTTAAAACGATCATTTAACAAGATACATGACAGACAAAAATACATGTATCCATTATTGATTACAGTCTATAAATATGTACATTAAAGGTTAACAAAACATATAGTAGTGTGACACACACTGAATATGAATTTATTAAAAATCATAGGTTTAAATAAATATGGCTGATCTGTTCCATAGGCAAAAGTTAGATAATTAGACATGGATCCATACAGATACACAATACGTACACTTACAGCAGAATTACACCAGGATACTATAAATACACAGTAGTATTACACAGACCGGATGTGTTGAACATGGGATCTGAAACATTCAGCGCTAAACCAAAAAGGGAGATAGTCTTACAGTAGAAAATAGGAACACCATGTTGTGGGTCCTCGTGGAGCAGAATAACTACAAGCGTGCTTGGAATATCAAGCGAAGACTCAATCAGCACTATAATTAAATACTTCAGCATACACAGCAACATATTTACGTAAAGGTCGATGTTGACCTCAACAATTGAAATGTATGTCAATTGCTGAATAGTACCAGTATGTATACTCACTGGGTTAATTCAAGATATATTTAGGTTTACAGGGCACAACAACACCAACATCATGGAGTTAAGTTCATCAATCCATTGACAGAATAAACAGACCATTGTGGTGTATTCATCTCATGACGTCTACTACTTGAATCAACATTTGCATACACTTAAGATTAATATTAAGTTCAAGATATAAAAATACTGTGTACGGAAAAATAAGCACTAATAAAAAAAGTGGTTAAACCTTTCGATTTGAATCTTGCCAAACAAAAACAGCAAACTGATTTGATCTATCAGTAGAACACACAACCAGTGCTCAAGTTGAACTATTCAGTCCAATTCAAAACAATTCCTTGACATGAACAGACATGCAAGATATCACAGTGAAACATTTTACAAGCAATGGATGATTGTACGATTACATCCACACCTATTTATGTCCAACAGGAATTACAATATCATCATCAGACTTTAAAACAATACCTGAGTTTACCAACACAGCTGCTTGGATTAATACTCCCATGTATAAAAGAAAATATTAAATGTGCACAATCATGTCAATTGAAGGTATACATTTCCCCCCCAAATTAGTGTCAGTGTGTATTTAGTAGTTCACAGTATCACGCAATCCTGGAACAGCGAACCACAAATTCATGTTTCTGGTTGTCATAGTGACAAGTCACCACAGCAACAACTGTGAACTGGATGGTTCCATGGTGAGTTTGACGATGACCATTTGTAAATGCTTTGGACTTATATACTCTAACTGCAATAGAAATTAGAACATTTACTCATGGTTTTAACCGTTTTGCTGATACTACTTCTGCGAGGTGCAGCAACATTTTGATGACAGTACTCAAACTACCATCTTGTACATATTAACGTTGTGAACTCTTTAGGACCAGTTTTTTGTTCTAGATATCCTACTGGACCTTTACAATTTTAACATAAGCCTGCGTGCAGTAAGAATGTCCAGGGGGAGTGACTAGTCTTAAACTCTCTGGCCCTGAATCATAGAAGGGGTAGGACGTCATACCCAGTACTGGTTCTGTTGCAGAACTGGGCTAGACGTTCTAATGAGATGGGAGGAACCTTCTAAATCTCCACTGTTCCAGGAACAGAGAGGCAGGGAAGCATCCTGGGGATAGTCAGCCGGCCCCTGATTGGACGGGAGCAGCCTGTCGAGGATGGGGCTGCCGGGGGTCAGGGGGGTGACAGTCACCATGGGAACGGTCACGCTCCTCTGAGACTGGTCCTGATAGGACGGACTGCTTGGCACACCTGAGGCGGCCGAGGGTTTACCTGTTCCAGGTTTGTGCTTCCGTCTCTTGTGTCGCAGCAGGACCACCAGCACCACGAAGACGATGACGAGGACCAGGAGAGCCAGGAGAGGAAGGATCACCAGCAGGGGGTTGGAGCCCGAGTGGGGGTAAGACTCCACTCGTACCGGCGTGATCCTGTAAGGTTCGTCGTCTCTCGCAAGTGTGGGTTTGCCAAGGGTCGTGGTGGCCGAGTTATTCTTGTCGGGGGTACCCCAGCGGTTGCGACCCCTGAGCTTTGGTTGGTTCTTGGGTCGCTGTGTGGAGAACAGGGACGTGGTTCGGTTGGACGTCGTCCCAGTCCTGGTGGTGTGGAGAACAGTCTGGAGAGCGGGACTGGTGCTCAGGAAGGGGGCGTTTGTGGTCGCGACGAGCATCGGGTCGTACGGAATGACCGTGAACCGGAACTCCCCTCTGGCGGGGGCGACGTTCTCCGCTAGTAGGAGGAACGCAAACGAGTCGTTCAGTTCCTGCACTCCGGTCATGTTGGCGTTCAGCTCGATCGCGATGTTCTCCTGCCGCACGTCACGAAAGGAGAAAGACTGAACAGGCTCTGGTTTTCTGTCCTTCTTGGGTTTCACTCTGAACAGCTTCCCATACCTCGGCTGGGAGATGACTTCAAACACGGGCTCGCCGCCGCTTAAACTCGCCAGTTCTGAGACATTGAGAAAACCAGTGGTTATTCTAACGGCCATGCCGTTGGGAATTTTGACCCCTTCACCAAATCGGATCAAGGGCTTGACGGTGACGTTGCAGACCTGGCTGGTGAGGTTAGCTTCTGAAGTAAAAGCGCTAAATTCGAAGCTATCTTGAGCAGATGTAAGGTTCACCATGTGATAGGACAGGCTTCCTGTCCAAAGGTCCTCCTGTTCAAACAGAGTGACGTGGTGGTCGCCCATTAGAAGTTTGCCATAAAGCGGAGGCCTAGTGACACGATAGTGAACCGTGGTGTTCTTTCCATTGGTCTTAGCGGACAAACTGTCTTGGGTCAGCGAGACCGAGGTCTGCCCTTGCTCCAGCATCAGTCCAGTATTATTAGCCATAGAAATGGTGATCTCTGTCACTTCAAGGTTGAAGAGTTTGTAGACAGGCTTGTGATGACCATCCGTGACGCTGAAATAGAACACCCCCGAGGTGGGAGTTCCATCATGGACGAAGAACAACACTCCACGATTGATTTCAGCCTGGGTAAAGGATGCCACGGATTCGTTGAGCTTTCCTTCAAGTGCCAGGTAGCCATTGTTGGGATTGCTGATGATGCTGTACTGGATATCCTCAGGCGGGTTGTCCAAGTCTTCGACTTTGAGATTTTCAGGGCCGAGTGGGACTGTGTCTCCCTGTACCACACTCAGACTCGGGGATTTGGTCTTCAACACAGGCGAATGGTCGTTCACCGGGGTGACAGTGATGTTGAACCACTCCTCCACCACCTGGCTGTCCTCTAGAGGGCGCTGGGCTGACTTTCCCTTGGCATTCAGCCAGGCGTCGAAGACGAATCGATCCTGTGTGGTTTCAGAGTTGTCGTGCCAGTAGGTGATGCCGTATTTGTTGAGGATGAACTGAGAGAAGTTGGGTTTCTCCTTGGTCAAGTTCCTCTCGCCCACCACAATGACGCCGTGATCGGGTAAGAACTTAACCTGGAACCAGACTTCGTAGGAGCTGCGCTCTGGGATGGAAAGCTTTGCCTTGAGGTTGGAAGCATCCAGCTTGGAGTTGTCGATTACGACACTCTGGCCTTCCGTGACCACAGCACCTGTTGATGATACAATGGCTTGATTTATATTAAAGTTCAAAAAAGGTTTGAGTTACTTTCAAAGACACCGTCAAGGCTCTCGTCTCAACTGGTATTACATTCATACACTGTAACTACAGTCATATAATCAGGTTAACATTTTCCAAAATATTATTATACATTTATATTATATTTAAATAAAAAATATATTTAAAAAGATACAATGATACACTAGCGACACATTATTATCAATAAATATGTTTTTGAAAAAATTCGCTCTTACCCGTATTTGCTACAAGCAAACTCTTTCGGTCAGGTCCAACATTTTCATAGGAGATGTCGAACTTAAAAGTCTGGCTTTCGAGAGATGCTGGTGGTGACGCCACAGAGAACGTCATGGTGTCCATCGCTGCCCACCCAACTGAATCTACAGGGCCTTGAATGTACCAAACCTTCCTTCCATCCACCTGAGGCAGACACAGATCAGAGAGGCTTAACCTCCCCACAACACTAGGAAGTCTTCACAAAAATACTGTTATGATCATGTACCATCACCTGTGTCCTGAGGCATGCTTCTATTGACATCTGTGACGTTTTGTCAACTCAGAAAAAAAGAAAGAAAAACAGTCTAACATTCCCAAAAGTATTAATTATCTTAGGTTATCTTCTTACCATAGCTTGAGTGAACGAGGAGATATCGATCGTGGAGTTATCAGCCTGCGTTATCACCAGTCTCCCCAACTTGGGTCGACGGATCACACTGTATGTGATGGTTCGGTTCGACGTCCCACTGTTGTCATTGGTCCCTGTATCCAACTCCTCGTTTGTGATTGGTGTTGATGACCCTGAGGTTGGGGAAGAAGTGCATTGATTTAGTATAGGCTTAACATTCTTTTGCTAAGACCTGGTTCTTGTTACGGTGTAACTGCATATGTAAGTGTGTAATAAGAAATTGAACAAATTTAGCAACATTTGTATGTGATGCATCAGTTATGTACTATACAGTATATTTGCATTGTAGAACTGTATAGAAATAAACACATTAATTAATGTATATATATACTATAATATTCATGTTTTAATATATTTATATATGACACCATATATGGGGCCTAGACCTATAGGCTAGAGCTTTGTTACAACTGAAGACAAAAGTGTTTAACAGCTCAAGCTTGCTTATAAACTTCACACTGAGAACATCACACGCTCACAATGTGTCTGGCATTCCAGTTTAATGTAACCACACAGTTTAAAAACTGTGAACAGTTGTTTTGAATGGAGAGTTCCCCTCTACTTGACTCCAAATTATGCAAAACAAACTAGAACAGACACAGAGAAGTCCTTTGATGCGTTATAGTCGTACCGCAGACACAAACACTTTTCATGGCATTTAATAACAACTACAGTGAAATAGTGTCAGACAGTCACAAGCGAAGCACTTTAAAAGTTTGAGTTGTGTGCAGTCATAAGCCTACTAGGAGCATGGCAATGAGGAGTTCTGACAAAACACTTCATACTTGAGAGAAATTGTATCATGTCATTTAACTGAATAGGAGCTATGTGGATGCAATGATACTAAGAAGTCAGTCACAATCCATCTCAAGAGAAGGGGGAGTCGGGGGGGGAGTAGAGTTGGTAGATGGGGGAGTGAAGCACAGTGAAGTTCATTCATCACTTCTTCTCCTCTCAGATCTCTCCAGGGAGACTTCCTCCTGAGAGTGGGAGGAGAGATCATTCTTCTTCATTTGTGAGAAAATGAATCGATTCAATCAAACGCTTCAGGGCCAAAGGGCAAGGTCCTGCCTCCTGTGTCGAGCAGAGAGCACGTTGTTTATAGTGTGTGGGAGCTCACCTCTGAATGCCAGGCGTTCATGGGAAGTGATCACGCCCAAGTTTAAGATGAGGGCAAACCTTTTCTCTGAAGACTTTTTTCAGCTTTATTTATTTGACTAGAGACAATAAAAGGAATGGAGAGAGAAGGGGAAGAGAGAGAGAGAGAGGGGGGGGGGGGAGAGAGAGAGAGAGAGAGGGGGGGGGGAGAGAGAGAGAGAGGGGGGGGGGGGGAGAGAGAGAGAGGAAGAGAAAGAGAGAGAGGGGGGAAGAGAGAGAGAGAGTTAGAGAGAGAAGAGCAGGGAAGAGAGAGAAAGAGCGAGACAGGGGGAGAGAGAGAGTTAGAGAGAGAAGAGCAGGGAAGAGAGAGAAAGAGCGAGACAGGGGGAGAGAGAGAGTTAGAGAGAGAAGAGCAGGGAAGAGAGAGAAAGAGCGAGACAGGGGGAGAGAGAGAGTTAGAGAGAGAAGAGCAGGGAAGAGAGAGAAAGAGCGAGACAGGGGGAGAGAGAGAGTTAGAGAGAGAAGAGCAGGGAAGAGAGAGAAAGAGCGAGACAGGGGGAGAGAGAGAGTTAGAGAGAGAAGAGCAGGGAAGAGAGAGAAAGAGCGAGACAGGGGGAGAGAGAGAGTTAGAGAGAGAAGAGCAGGGAAGAGAGAGAAAGAGCGAGACAGGGGGAGAGAGAGAGTTAGAGAGAGAAGAGCAGGGAAGAGAGAGAAAGAGCGAGACAGGGGGAGAGAGAGAGTTAGAGAGAGAAGAGCAGGGAAGAGAGAGAAAGAGCGAGACAGGGGGAGAGAGAGAGTTAGAGAGAGAAGAGCAGGGAAGAGAGAGAAAGAGCGAGACAGGGGGAGAGAGAGAGTTAGAGAGAGAAGAGCAGGGAAGAGAGAGAAAGAGCGAGACAGGGGGAGAGAGAGAGTTAGAGAGAGAAGAGCAGGGAAGAGAGAGAAAGAGCGAGACAGGGGGAGAGAGAGAGTTAGAGAGAGAAGAGCAGGGAAGAGAGAGAAAGAGCGAGACAGGGGGAGAGAGAGAGTTAGAGAGAGAAGAGCAGGGAAGAGAGAGAAAGAGCGAGACAGGGGGAGAGAGAGAGTTAGAGAGAGAAGAGCAGGGAAGAGAGAGAAAGAGCGAGACAGGGGGAGAGAGAGAGTTAGAGAGAGAGTTATAGAGGGGAATCAAACCCAGCCCCTGTGTTAAGTGGTAAACTTTCTACCCAGTGAGATTTACCCCCTTTCACCCCTTTACCCCTTTCACTCTCCCCCCTTCACCCTCCTCCACCCTCATCATGTCCTTAGGGTCACTGCCGGCATATAAAGCAGGAACCACCTCTCAAGTACCCACTTACCCGCTGCCTGGAACACCCAGTCAGGCTGCCAGCTGGCTGGGTGTTCCCCCTCCTCACCCAGCCTCCTCACCCAGCCCCCCTCCTCACCCAGCCTCCTCACCAGCCTCCAGACCAGCCCCCCTCCTCACCCAGCCTCCTCACCCAGCCCCCCTCCTCACCAGCCTCCTCACCAGCCCCCCTCCTCACCCAGCCTCCTCACCAGCCTCCAGACCAGCCCCCCTCCTCACCAGCCTCCTCACCAGCCCCCCTCCTCACCAGCCTCCTCACCAGCCTCCAGACCAGCCCCCCTCCTCACCAGCCTCCTCACCAGCCTCCAGACCAGCCCCCCTCCTCACCAGCCTCCTCACCAGCCTCCAGACCAGCCCCCCTCCTCACCAGCCTCCTCACCTAGCCCCCCTCCTCACCCAGCCTCCAGACCAGCCCCCCTCCTCACCCAGCCCCCCTCCTCACCAGCCTCCAGACCAGCCCCCCTCCTCACCCAGCCTCCAGACCAGCCCCCCTCCTCACCAGCCTCCAGACCAGCCCCCCTCCTCACCCAGCCTCCAGACCAGACACCCATGCAGCCAGAGGCCTAACTCAGGCCTGCTCGCAAACAGAAGCAGGAATAACCCTATATTTAGCCAGAGGTACTAAAATGTAGCATATGAGAAAAACAAACTAAATAAAGAAAGAAATGACATAATGGCTTGTCAACATGCCATCCTGAGACTTTCAGTCGATTAACGACACAGCAGAAGTGGTCCGGGGAGACTCTCCCTGTTAGAGCACAGCGACAGCCTCATCCAACCAGCGGTGCTGTAGAAGGGTGGAGAACCGCAGTGTTGATTCATGCCTTATGAAAGAGGTTGCTGCCCTCTGACTAAAGGCTTTTGTGTCTGAGGACTGTGACACACCTGTTCTGTCACAGTTCTGAGTGGGCTGACAGGCAGCCTTCATTAATCATATCAGACCATGGCAAAGCAAAACTGGAAACAGAAGACAGTTTTCTGATTCTCTATATGACTGGCCCACTCATCTTTTTGAATTCGTCTTTTATCCTCGAAGCTGTATGGTAATCATTTTTTTACTAAGTGTATTTTTTTAATTACTAAGTGTATTTTTTTCATTACTAAGTGTATTGTTTTCAACTGAAACCAGTCGGAAAGATTCTGAGGTTCATTCATGGAAATTAAGAGGAACAAGACGGTGTGATTCACCTTGACAACAAAAGCCACTTCCTTAGTTACCATAGTCAGCGGTCACAGCCATGAGCGAAGATAGAGATGATGAAGTTTCAGTTCACCTTTTCTGTTCATATTAAGGATTTTCAGTTAAAATAGTTCCTGGTGCTATTCACTGTTTTCCTGTTCAGACCATCACCTCACAAGATGACATGGTGATGTTCTCGAGCTCAAAGGCAAAAAAGTTAACTTTTTTATCTAGAGAGTAGTACTGAAGGTGGCACAGTGTTCTATAATGCTTGCTAATCCTGCTCCTTAGAGAACAGAAGGGTAGACTTACATTACATTTACATTTAGTCATTTAGCAGACGCTCTTATCCAGAGCGACTTACAGTAAGTACAGGGACATTCCCCCCGAAGCAAGTAGGGTGAAGTGCCTTGCCCAAGGACACAACGTCATTTGGCACGGCTGGGAATCGAACTGGCAACCTTCAGATTACTAGCCCGACTCCCTCACCGCTCAGCCATCTGACTCAATCAAGACTATTTGTCTTGATTGTTGTGGAACACAAACTTAATATGAAAATAGATTTAATCTGTAAGGTTGTTGAGGTCACCATGGTTACCTGGAAAAACTTTAAGGGGGTGGTTCCTGTCTAGACTAAGCACCAACGCGCTGGCTGTGATGCTGAAGATCTGTCTGGGGGCAAAGTTCATCCCGTCGTTGACCTGGAAGTTGAAACCTCCCGACATGGCACCTTTTAGGAGCAACACAAAGAATCTCTGGTTTAACTTTGTTTCCTTTCAACAGTAGACTGGTTTAGACCCCTGAATTAACTTATAAATAGCTAAGAAAGACAGAGAGAGAGAGAGACAGAGAAAGATAAAGAAAGAGAATGAGAGAAATATAGACTGTGTGTTCAAGCATAGCAGTGATTAATTTACAAGAATATGTTTACACGGAAAATAAAAAAGCAAAAATAAAAAACAGTTCTCAAATACACTAAACTTGACCTATACTAAAGATTATACTACAAATCCTTATGATCTCCACAGGGTAATCACAGCAACTCCATTCATCATGGCTCTCAACAGCGCCCCCTTGTGGACTACATCCTTTAAACACAATAACGTCAGTGGCGTCATACCTCAGAGACAGCAACGACAAAAGCAAATCCAAACCAGAGAATCATCTTAGTTTACCAGAGCTTGTCATCTTTAACTGAGTCTTTAAAAAGGCGTAGAGTCAGGCCTTACCACTGTGAACAAACAGCAGCTGTCCCTGGTCTATGTGAGCCTGGGTGAAGTTCAGCACCGGCCTCATGGGGGCGCTCTTCAGCGCCAGGTGGCCATTGCTGGGCGGGGTCACCATGTACTGGAGATCCTCTGGGGGCGTGTCCTCATCCCGAGTGTTGAGATCCTCCAAGCTTATCTCCGTCACTGATCCCACCCACACCTGGAGACACAGTCATTTCACAAGAAGTTCTGTCAAAAGATTCCTTTTTTTTGTAAGCGAAACCATGTGACTCCGACTTCAACCACACGAAAAACTTACATTTCAGGAGACGTTTATGTAACGGAACACTTTCAAAACTGTCAAAGAGGCTGGTGAAGTGTACTGTGGAAGCTATTCTTGGGGAAACTGAAGAGCCAGTACTCACACACACTCCGACAGTGACACAATCACAAGCAGGAGTGTGCTGTACAGTCCAGCTCATGGACACGTAACTAAATATATCCCGGCGCTGGGGCGGTTCACGGTTGGCGACACGCATCACCGAGAACAAAGACAGAACCACACAGTGAGATATACACCTTGGGGAAGTGGAAAGGGCTTCTGATCGTGTCCTGATTGGTCTTCTTGGCGTCTCATCAGTTAACGGGATGACACATCTGTGCTCCCTCAGGTCTTGTTTTAAGCACCGGGGCTTCAAACAAGTAGCCTTCCCATTCAAATAGATAACACAACCTTGATGTTTCACACCGTGATAACAATTGTTTTGTCAGTAGCCAACCGCAAAGGACTACTAATGAGATAGTGTGAATGTGATTTGCTGCACTTGTTGTACTAAAGAGGACTGTGCTTTGTATTTTTGTGCGATGATTGAGTGGCTCTCTGACTTCAAATGTATGGTGTTTAATCTCCTCATATCACATCTACTCTCTACAGGGTGGCTTAGGAGAGGCTGGACATCTTCATGGTGTGTGTGTGTGTTCAGGTGGGTAAAAAATATCACTGGAGTATTGTAATAGTAGATTTGAAAGAAAGTGGGAGCTTGGCTTTCTGTGTGTGTGTGCATGTGTGTGAGTGTGTGTGTGTCTGTGTGTGTGTGTGAGTGTGTGTGTGTCTGCGTGTGTGTGAGTGTGTGTCTGCATGTGTGTGTGAGTGTGTGTCTGCATGTGTGTGTGCCTGCATGTGTGTGTCTGCATGTGTGTGAGTGTGTGTGTGAGTGTGTGTGTGTCTGCGTGTGTGTGAGTGTGTGTGTGTGAGTGTGTGTGAGTGTGTGTCTGCATGTGTGTGTGTCTGCATGTGTGTGTCTGCATGTGTGTGAGTGTGTGTGTGAGTGTGTGTGTGTTTGCGTGTGTGTGAGTGTGTGTGTGTGAGTGTGTGTGAGTGTGTGTCTGCATGTGTGTGTGTCTGCATGTGTGTGTCTGCATGTGTGTGAGTGTGTGTGTGAGTGTGTGTGTGAGTGTGTGTCTGCGTGTGTGTGTCTGCATGTGTGTGTCTGCATGTGTGTGAGTGTGTGTGTGAGTGTGTGTCTGCATGTGTGTGAGTGTGTGTGTGAGTGTGTGTCTGCGTGTGTGTGTCTGCATGTGTGTGTGTGCGTGTGTGTGAACACGTCTCTTATAATCAGCAGTTTCACAGGATGTCTCCATGGGAGACATAATAAACACACACAGGACCGTGACTCAACATTTCAAAGAACACGACCACACTGCTTCAGATAAACCCAATCTTCTAGAACAATCTACCGAAGCCTTCAAATCCATAAAGGAAATATTAATATTCTGCCAGCATTTGAAACTCTTTGGTTTTAAAAAGGCCATACCCATGTCATACCAGCCCTGTTCTACTCACACTATAAGGCTAGTTTGATTTCATGCATGAATACTTTATCACTTTTGCATGAACACATTTACTCTGTTATAGGATGAACACTTGTGTTCATCATACTTTAATTATAAATTATACTCATCATACTTTAATTATAAAACTGTTCTGAGTGGTCAGTGATTGTTTCAATGTCATGTGATGAAGGCTGGGCAGTTGGTTTTGTTGACCCTGTAAGAGTTGCACTTTAATGAAAACCACAACATCCTGTTGACCTAGGCAGTGACTCATTCTATTTGTACATCTCAGTGATTCCAAGTTATTTTTTGTTGATTTTTCACTCCCCATACTCACTCCAAAAACCTGCACAATCTGTGGATCGTCTATAATTACTTTGTGGTTGTAACGCCACCTTGTGGACAATTGTTTTTTTTTAATTCACTGAGAAGACGGTTCACTTCGAATTGCGATGTCGTACACATCATGGGAAATTTACTAATTAATTAACTGATTAATTGATTTTCAACACGTATTTATCCGTAACTCATTTAACTATGATATCATTCCAACCCGCCTGTCATTCGGTCAATAAATGTGTCAATGCAATCCGGAAAAATCTCTCTTCCACTGTGATTTCTTCTTCTTCAAAAAAAAAGTTAATTCACAGTCAAACACAGACAGCATCGGCACACACTTCGATGAGAGACTGGAGAGGCGAGAGGAATTTGAAGCATTCTGGACTAAAACACTTGAGAAAAGAAAGCAGCACTTCAGCCACTCTGAGCAGCTGGAGTTCTGTGGGCTCCTTCTCAAGTCCCCTCTTGCAAGTCACATCCTATCCAGCACACAGGTGACAGCTTACACTGACACAGCACAAACGCCACTTAGTTTAGCTTTCAAGCTTACTGTTTTCAACAATACTTTTCCACTCTTCAACAGCTCTGCATTTCTTTGTCTTCCCTGTGAAGAAGCGAAGCAGACTAAGGGCTCCTCCTGTGTTAGTGTGTTTTTCTTGGCTTCTATCCAGATCTCCCACTCATCCACATAGCTTGGATTCTATCCCCCAGCCACCCAGCCAGGCAGCAAGCCAGCCTGCCAGCCAGCCAGGCAGCAAGCCTGCCAGCCAGCCAGCCAGGCAGCAAGCCTGCCAGCCAGCCAGCCAGGCAGCAAGCCTGCCAGCCAGCCAGCCAGCCAGGCAGCAAGCCAGCCAGCCAGCCATCCAGCCACAGAGTCTCCCAGTCCCTGCGTCTCCCACATGAACCATATTTAACAGTGAGACTTGGTGCCAGAGCTGCAGTTTAAATATAGGGCATGGTGCACTCACCCTAAGGACCTTGTTGGACGTAATAACAGGAGGCTGGTCGTTGACAGGGGTCACCTGGACGTACACGGTCCCAGGCAGACTTAGCTTTTGAAGGGCCGTGTCATTGGCTACGACAGTGAAGTTGTCATCCAAGGTCTCGCTGCTGTCGTGGACGTAGTAAATGAACTCGTGCTCCACCTGGGTCGGCAGTGAAGGAGAAAATAAATTTAACATGAAGAAATTACTGTATGCTGTGTTACATAACCTTAGTGGGATATTTACGGAACCTTACAGTGTTGTCAGTATAACATTCAAATTGTAGATCAGGAAACTCTGGATCAGGATTAAACATGTTCTTCACCTGCTGTCTCGTGAAAGACGTTAAGGGCACACCCGGAAGCCTTGAGTGCTCAATGTGGCCGTGGTTTGGCGGCTCCGTCAAACTATAGAGAAAGTTGGATCCAGAGAAGTGGTGGTTGGTGACCATGAGCACTTCCTGGGTCACGGCCTTCGAGCCCCCCTCCTCCACGGAGACGTTCGCCACGCGGAGAGGGATGAGCAGCGGGACGATGTCCACGGACATCCTCAGGTCGCTGACCTCGGTGACCCCGTTCGTGACGTCCAGGGAGAAGGTGTCGTTGCCCCGGCCGGGTTCCGCCTGCACGTACTGGATGTTCCCGGCGTTCACGTCCTCCTGTGTAAATGAGCGGACAGGTTTTTTTTTCGACCCGACGTACCGTTCTTCGGCTTTGACGAAACGCCGCAGGAAACCGTGAGAGGGGGCGACCTTCACGGTGAACGCGATCTCTGATGGCAGGTTGTCTTCGTGTGTGATCTGAAATAGGGGACAGATCAGATCTTACATGTGAGGGGATTGCCATGTCACTCAACATTCTGTTACAATTCCGTGTCACCTAGCAACAGCGTCATGACAAAATAAAAAATTTGGGCTCTAAATGACACTGGCCTTGGTACCTTGAGGACAATCTGGGATTCTAAACATTTTACAGTTTCCTATAGCATAACTGTGAATTTTTGTCAAATAAAATATTGACAGTTTGACTGTATTGACTGCAAATCACATAACCTCACCTGGAGTTTGCTCTGATCCAGCTTCACCGGTTTCCCCTCCTCCACTACCAAGGAGTTGTTGCGCTGAACGATAGGTGGTCTCTGATGGCTCTCCAGGAAAACCTTGATATTCACCCTAGCATTCAAGACCAAGTCTTTGGCCTTCACAGTCACATTGAAAGAATCTGCCAGGTTCTTGCTATCGTCATGCTGATAGGATATAAGGCCTGTTTTGAGGTCATCCTGTGTGAATGAGGTAACTTTGGCTTTGTGGGAATACAGTCCACCGTTCTTAGGTTCTGCGTACACCTTGTAGGTGACCTCGCTGTCATCTCTGACGTCGAGGTTTGTAAGCACGCTCAAGTTTCTTGCGGTCAAGGTCATGGATCGACCTTTCTGAACTAGCAATCCTGTGTTGTTACCAACCCTCAGGAAAGGGTCATGGGCGCTTACGTCCAGAAGGCTCGAGACGAAATGTTTCCCGTCTGACACAAACAGGACGAAGCGTCCGGTGCTCACCCCTCTGTGGACAAACAGCACCTGCTTCTCCACGAGGTCTTTCTGACGGAACTGGAACAGCCTGTGGGAAGTGTCGTTCACCAGAACCAGGTCTCCCATGGGTATCCCTCGACGCGTGTATAGCAGCTGGCTGTCGTCAAAGTCCGAGTCTGGATCATGGTAACAGAGGTCCTCTATGGTCAGCAGTTTCTGTCCATCCCTTACAACGTGGAAAACTTTATCGACAACACGGACTGGCTTTTTGTCGTTGACTAGCTGGATGACTATGTTGAATGTTCCCTCTTTGGATCCGATTTCTTCTTCTGTGATGGAAGATTTAAACTGTTGGCTCGTGGAGGCTATGAAGGTGAACCGATCCTCAGTTGTCTCACTGTTGTCATGGATATACATAATCCGCTCCTCCAAAAGATCCTGGTTGCTGAATGTTAGGATGTTGTTGTAACTATTGTTGGAGTTAGACAAGTTTATGCGTGCTATACTTCCGTGTTTGGGGCTTGTAGTGATGGTGTAGTATATTTCCTTAGTGCTGAGAGTCTCTGCAAACAGCTCATCCTTTGTAATTAGTTTACTCTCCCCCTCTTTAATCGACAGTCCTTCGTTTTTCATAAACACACTGTTGACATCAGCCTTTATGGTAAGTTTAAAATCATAACTTTCGGTCTGGGCATGCTTGGAGAACACTTGGAATCTGAACACGTCACTTGTGTCTTCGTAGGGTCTGTCAACCAGTTCATATTGCACCTTCAGATCAGTAACATTCCTTTGGCTAAAGCTTGAGTTCTTCATCAACACTTCATCGTCAAGCAAAAGTTTTCCTTTCTTCGGCACGGACAGGAGCCTGAAGAGAAGATCGTCCTCGGACAGTTTCACAACTTCAGAAGTGGCGTAGAGGTTTCGGGAGTCCAACGTCACTTTTCTGACCTTATCAACCTCGACCGGAATGTTCCTTACAAGCTCATAGCTCGCCCACTTCACCGCGATCGAGAAGACCAGCTCAGAGGTGGCTCGTGACGCCACGGTGATCTTGCATTTGAAATAATCCGAAGCATTGGAAGAAGCCTGGATTTCTCGGAAGGTACTGAAGTACCGGAGACGCTCCTTCTCCAGAAGTCTCTGGGAGAATGAACCGGTGGGTTTCCATTCGCCGCTGGAGTGGAGCCGGTGCAGCTCCCCAAAACGAGGTGGCTCCACGACATCATAACGGATGTCTACCACCTGTTTCACAGAGTTGGTCTGCACGGCAAGTTCCCTCGACCCAATCACAGCTGAGTCTCCCTGAGTGACCTCAAGACCCGTGTTGTTAGCGATCTTGTATTCTAAACCCACAGCCATGACCCGTAACACGACGGTGTTGCTCACTTTGTCCCCATCGCTAACCCTCAGCACTATTCTGGAATTCCTCACCCCTGTGTGAACGTAGTATACTCTTTCCTCCTTCAGGTCTGGGTAGCTGAACGTAGTGACTGCAGTTCCCGGGTTGTTTTCCAGCTCCAGGAACCCCGCGTCTGCATTCAGGTTCCCCAGAACAGAGAAGACGATATCGGCGTGGTCACTGTCGATGTCCGTGGCGTTCAAAACCTCTGTGGTCAAATGCTTTCTGGAATTCTCCAGCAGGGTGAAGAGATTGCCTCCAGGAAGACTCAGTTCTGGCGCGTCATTGGTGGGGGTTACCGTGATGTTGTATCGGTACATCTTGTTCTCCTTCAGGTAAATGGGGACTTCCTTCCTGCTGCTGGTGAAGATGGAGAACATAAAAAAGTCCTCTGGATCTTCAGAGCCTCCGTGGATGTATATAACCCTCCCGTGCCAGAGGTCTAACATGCTGAAGGTGTTCTGCTCCTGGTCCTGGTCCACATCAAGCCTAATCTGACCGTGGACAGGTTGCTCCTGAATTCGGAACATGATCTGAGACTGTCGGACTCCGAGCTTCTTAAAATCCAGGAGAACCTTGATGTGCTTGGACTCGAGAGATGCTCTGCCGCCCTCCGGAACTACGAGGCTTCGAAGATGTACGAAGTTCGACCCGTGTTTCTGGTCCAGACCCCTGGCAAGAGTGGAGGTGTGGAGGGCCGGGAGAGGGGTGACTGAGTCGAGGCGCCGCGAAGACACAGTCGTTGGACCTACAGGTTCTGGCTCTTTCTCCGGATCACAACCGACAGAGATGTCCTTGGTGACCACCGCCTTGGGGAGACCCATTTTGACACTGTTCACTTTTATTTCCTTCAAACAACCCTTAAAAGATCCTCCTCTCACACGCTTTCCAGAGACAGACAACAGCCCGTTCCTTCTGACCTCGGACCGGGTGCCGTCGTCGATCCCCCCGACGAAAAGAGAACCTTTCGACTGGAGGCCTTTCGAGTGTGAACTGAAGCTCGTCTTCACAGACTCCTCATCCACTGTGAGCTGGAGGTTTTGTGAGGTCACGTACATCTTGACCTTATGCCATTTCCCGTCATTGATGGATCCAAGGGAGCGAAGCTCTGTTCTGGTTCCCGATTTTCCCACAATAGCCACCAGCAAACCCTCTTGGATTTCCACAGCGAGAAAGTCCCCCTCTCTCGCTGAACTGTAGAGGACGATGCCCTCCTCAGCTGAAGTGTGCACCACACACTCAAACCCCCCGTCCTGTTGGACACTCCAGGGTGGTAGGGAAATGTAGGCTCTGGAGCTGAAGAAGCTAATGGGGTCGTCTTCGTTGGCCAAGAACTGAGGACTACAACCCAATGAGACTTCATAGACGTTCTTCAAGCCGGCGTACGGCCTCAAAGACGAAAGAATGTCGTGCTCGTTGAAGACAGCCTCGTCGATGCAGCCCCGGAAGTTTGGCAGGCCGCTCGGCAGGTAGACCTTGTCCAGACTCCCGGAGCCTCCAACGTAGAGCCCGTCTTGGACGTCCAGGTCCTGCTGAGATCCCGGCATCTCCAGGCTGGCGTGGGAGTGTTTGTCAAGGACGAGGGTGAGGTTGTCTCGGTCGTGGAGGACCTCTGCTGTGTGCCACGCCAGGTCGTGGAGCTGCGAGCCTCTCTCCGACTGCAGCAGGCGCTCCCCAGAGCCCAGGTCCAGTTTGACCTGAGAGAGGACAACATCCCGTCAACATAGTGTGCGAGTTATCCAAGAGGATGAATGCTAACAACATAGTTGGGATAACTGTGACAAATTGGACTTTCAAAAAATACAAATGCTCTATTCATAGCATATGAAGATATTCTCATTTGCAGTTACCTGAAGACAGGGATTACTGGCATTTGCATGTTTTCTTAAATGCATTTTCCATGATGTAACCCGCTGTTAAAACAGCGAGCTTTGTTTTGTGAGGTTGGGGTTTGGAGCAGGAAGAGACCAATTATCTTTTGCCTTCAGCTATCCTACGACTGTCATCCTCATCCGTATCAAAGCCTCTTGAGGACAGTTCTTGTCGGGGCTTGAAAAGTACTCGCTATTCATGCAATGTCTCAGCACAGCAATGTAAATATCTGATTTATTTACTAGCCTGGAGACAACTTTATGACAAAACATTGTTTGCTGACCTGAGAGAGTTAAAGGGAGTGGACCAGAACCAGAAAAAAACGGGCGACACAGCTCAAATCGATACCCAACAACAGAAGTGTGGCCTTAAGAGAATGTCATTTATTTGACTATAGTTGACACACAGTGCAAAAAATCTCAAATGCAGCTCAAGACTTTCTGATATGTTTCTTTTGAACTGATTTGCCAAAGCATCTGTGTTTGGGGTGGTCTAATATCTTCTGACAGAAATGCTTGGGTGAGGGCATCGGGAGAAACAGTCTTCAAGAGACAAATGTATTTTCTACTTTCACTCTGTCAGCATAGCTCAAACTCCCCCATCCTAAAAATAGTGTGGCCACCATGCTTGAAACCTTTTTACAACCAACATGAGCTCTCAGTAACTTTAATATGTCTGCTTCAACTCGTAACAGAGATCGCAAAAAAAACAACCCTTAGGCACCGTCAGTCAGTAACAGATCGTAATGCTATTTTAAAGCCTTCTTCATATTTCCCACAGAGATGATTAATATCAATACTCGAAAAGACAGATGCATGTTTGCAATGCAACACACACCTCAATGGATTCCGCACATTATTCCATGTGTGTGTTGTTTACCAAAATATAGCCTTCCCCAAATTAAAATACTGAACTAGTGCGTTTATCAAAAATATCACAGACGGATGCAGGAATATTGGTTTGTCTTTGTTTGCCATGAGCTGCGTCAGAACTCCCAGATCGAGGTTCACGGTGACATGCAGCGGCTGGTGAGGAGGGAAGCTGTCCAGCTTGTCTCTGCTGGTGGAGCTGTGCTGAGTGAGTGACACTGTCAACTGGGATAGAGGCAGACCCTGAGGGTCTGTGATGTGTGTGTGTCTAATTTGAAGTGTGTGTGTCTACCCTTTCCTTTGTGAGGGTGTGTGTCTGTGGTTTGTGTGTGCGCCTACCCATGTATCCTTATTGTGTGTGTGTATCTGTGCATTTCTGTGACAGCATTCCCCTGCTGTTTCTGTGTGTGTGTGTGTATCTGCACGTGTTTAGGCGATAGATGTACCCACCTGCAGGCGGCCGGCTTCCAACCCCACCAGTAAATAGTCGCTCTGGCCAGCAGCGAGGAACAGCAGGCCGTCGGAGCTGGAGGTTCGGAAGCGAACATGTAGCAAGTTCCGCTTGGACGCCTTCGCTGCCTTCAGCTGTACGAAGCCGTCGCCGTAAAAGGAAGCTGGAGACGGAGGGGACAGAGGAAGAACCGTTTCATCTTATGATCTGGATCCTCACAGGAAGTACCACAAGATTCTATGTTGTGTCGTCTCAACTCATGAAACTGACAAACCGTTTTTTGGGGGGCTAACCCTGTTTGTGTTCCTGAACCAACAGAACAGAAATGGGGTTCATGCTACAATTAAGTGTGGCCACAGCACGTAGCATTGTGTTCTAAATATAGCATACAATATGTGACATTTAAAAGACCAAGCTAATTATCAGCATGGTTGCATTTTATGGTTTCCATCTGCTTTTGTACTTTAATGTAGAGGACTGTGAAGCCTGAAGAGTCAGACAATAAATGTACACCAGAGCTGGTTTGACGGAGAATTTGCATTTGTCTTCTGGCATCACCATGTGGTGGAGAGGATGAGCATTTTTTTTTTTTACTTTTGATTCATAAAGAATGTCTATCTGATGAAACAGAAACATGACAAAGCTCTTTTCAGGACACTGTCGTGTGCAGTAAGTACCACTGCCACAAAGCAGAAAACGTGCACCTCCTTTGTATTTCCAGATGACAAGCCACACACACCGTCCAGCTCTCTAATCTCATGTTACCCGGTCTTTACCCTGCCTGCCCCCTCTAACTGAGAACCAAGATGAGAATCTCTTCGGTTCTCACCTTACACCACAACCAGGCCTACCCCGAGCACAGCAGCCCAGCAGCTGAGCCAGGGAGGGAGAGAGAGAGGCCTGGAGGTAGGGAGGCAGGGAGAGAGAGAGGGCTGGAGGTAGGGAGGGAGGCAGGGAGAGGGCTGGATGAAGGGAGGCAGGGAGAGAGAGAGAGAGGGCTGGAGGTAGGAAGCTAGGGAGAGAGGGGGGGGGGCCCGTGGTTGAGGTGTTCAAGTCCGGGCCTGCCCTGCCCTGACAGGAACCTTCAACCTGAACATTAAAGCATGTGACGTCTCCTCTTCGTCCCAGGCTCCCGGCCCGTACAGCTGTTCCCTCCTCCCACGACACCCCCTCCCACGACACCCTGTATCTCCCTTTCATCTGGACTAACGTGCTGCGATGCTTTCTCATCCAGCCAGGGTGATATGTGAAAACCCCTCGCCTTGAACGTCTAGGGCAGCACGTGTGTACTTTGGGGTCAGATGGCTGAGCAGTTCGGGAAGCGGGCTATTAATCAGAAGGTTGCCAGTTCGATTGCCGCCCGTGCCAAATGACGTTGTGTCCTTGGGCAAGGCACTTCACCCTACTTGCCTTGGGGGAATGTCCCTGTACTTACTGTAAGTCGCTCTGGATAAGAGCGTCTGCTAAATGACTAAATGTAAATGTACTTTGACAAACTCTGGAACAAGAAGCTGATGAGCTCTGATTCTAGCTGGCAAAAGTGTGTGTTTGTTACAGACATGGTGGTAGGGTGAGATAGATTGATGAATCCATGTTGCTGCACTTTAGTTTATCCTGATTGTGTTGAATGTCTGATCCTTTACTTGATCACAGTCAGTTAATGCATTGAAAAACGATTTCCCAGCAGGCTACCATTGATCTGAAAAACTACCAGACCATTAAATTTAGGCCGTGGTCTACAGTTTGGCAACTTGTGATGATGGTCAGTGTTGGAGAGCAACACCATCAAAAGTGAGGTCTAAGGGTTCTAGACTACCAGTAACAGATATGACAGTAAGAAACCTTTTGTGGTTATTAACACAATTAATAAGTATTCATGCTGAAATAAACATGCCACAACTTATCTAATGAGTCTAAATTCATCAAGCATAGCCATCAGTCATCAAATGATACATTTAAATAAATGAGCCATTGCTTCATTATTTCAGTTTTTTTTAATTCCAATTACTGCCCACTGTGTTAATTTCCTCTAAGACATATGGTATACCATGTCTTGTAGTTGACTACATCAGTTCAAGAGTTCAGATCACACTAGAGATAAATCAGCATGACATTTCGTTATTCCAGTGCGATGAGCATCTTATTTTGAATTGCGAGAGAATGAGAATAGCTGTGATGTGAGCTGTCGCCGGGGCGAATGTGTGTTTCCTTGCTTGTGTTTACAATACACAGCCTACATACATATGTTGTGTGGATGCATATACAATACATACATGAAAAAAATCCAGGAGATTATTTTAATTGACCAGCATCTGAACCGTCTTTAACATCATTTTAGTTTGAGTTGTAACTGCAATGGTCAAACTAGTAATTGATGACTGGTTTAAAGTAAGAATTATTTAGCCTAATGCCATGAAATAGCCTATACATAAAACGTGTCAATTACGTAGGCCTACAGATTTCTAGATCCTAATGTTGCATACTGTTTGTGAACTTTGCCTAATTGAAGAGGAGTCGTATCGGAATTGATTTGCAATTTTGTCAAATGGGACAATTTCCTTTTCCCGGCTGATTAGGTTGCACTACGAGTGGCATTGAGTCATGTTTGTTATTAATAGACATAGTTAGTCCATGATGCTGGATGGAGACACCGAAGATAACAAAGTCAGTGTGTGGATTCAGCGTCAATGTTCAAAAACCTTTCAGAACGGACTGCTATGAACAATAGCTGTAGGTATAACCAGTAAGCAACAACGCAGGAATGCGATACTGCGTTAATGGTATGCAAGGTATGCCTGTCAATTTAGAAACTTAGATTAGGAGTTCAGAAGAACTAAACTCTCATTTCCAAATCAGTACCTGTATGAAATCAGAAGAAATATGCTACAGATTCCACAAGCTCTCTCGCCCACTTGAAGTTGCATTCTTACCTCCAAATGCCAGTTCACTTAGGAGCGACCATAACAGTCCGTAAAAATAAAATGTATAGACGTTTCTCGCATGAGATTCCATGATCTTACTTCAAAAAAAGTTTTCAGAGTGTACTCCTGTTGTTACATATTTACAGATAAGAGTGACTTGCTAAGATTTCGATCACGTAGTCGACCGCTTCATTCAGAAGTTGCACTAGCCTGGACTGAACGCACAGAAAGACCACGGTTAGCTCAGTTAGCCCCTCCTTCGCTTCAGTGCCCCCCCACCTCTCTCTCTCTCTCTCTCTCTCTCTCTCTCTCTCTCTCTCTCTCTCTCTCTCTCTCTCTCTCTCTCTCTCTCTCTCTCCCTCCCTCCACCAAATGTCGCTTACTGCGTCTACAAGTGGGGTGAAGACTGGATTACTATAATAAAATTTAAGAAAAGTGAAAGAGATTAAAGTTTAATTTTAGTTTAATTAAATTTAATTTAAGTTTAATTAAAGAAAATGTCAATCGCCTTAAAGACAGAAGGGACAAATTCCCTTCTTACAAAGAACAATTCCCCCCTCACGGTTGTCCCAGCTGCCAGTCTTACTTGTTTGCTTCGGCATTTGACATAGAAAACAAGACTCCTGTCATTCTAAACCCAAATGTTGCCTTTCTGTATAGTGTATTTAAAAACTATAGCCTGGCCGTTGTTAAAGGCTACTGTAATATATTTAGAAACGCATGTTCAATATGCCTACGGTTGGCATATGCTGTGAAATATAATGCTGTTTAGAAATTTAAAAATCAATTCATCAGCCTAGATCAGCCATTCCCAACCCTTTCCAGTTTGCGGCACACTTGCATAGCTCAAATATTTTTGCGGCCGTCCAACACATCCCTTTCACTTTATTCGTGCTAATCACACATGTTTAACAACACCGGGAGCCAAACAATTCGCATTCACGGCAACAAAAAAAGAACTTATTTGAGCGATCAAAGAGGCAAAGTGTGCATCAGCGCCACAGTAAGCACACATCGTAATTATTTTCATAGGGGCCTAGGTTTGGCGGCCCACCTGTATTACCCTAGCGGACCACTAGTGGACCACTCGCGGACCACAGGTTGGTAATCGCTGGCCGAGATAAAGCAAACTTTTTGACGGTCCAAAATCCCTCCCAAAATCTTCTTCTTACAAAATATCACATGCATGATTTATACTGTGAGAAGAAAGTTTATGACTAAAGTCTGCATCCCATCAGCATCTCCCAACTCTTGGTATCTTATTACAGTATCATTTTAAGTAATTTATTGAATAAATACATTTGAAAAATAAAGCATACTGTCAGTTTAAAAGGTCTGTGTGACATGTCTTCCGCTTCCACACTGCACAGAAATAGCACGCGAGAACGTTCTGAAGATGATGCTTTGCCTAGTCTGCGAGAATTTGAAATATAGAACTTGTGTTCTATAACTTGGCAATGATTGTGTAACTAGCATTGGTTTACAAACTTCTCACTATACAGTAGATTTCTGTTCTTTACTAATTTAGTCCATCAACGGGGGAAATTGCACGCATTTTATTTGCACACGTGTATGTTTGATCCATCAACATGCTAAATCCTTGTTTTAGACCACAACAAAATTCAGGACTGGCGAACAGGCCTGTAGTAGGTGTAGGTCAAAGCATAAACAGCCAATCAGGCTGAAGTACGTTACCTCGATGTCCCACCCCCTAAAAATAAACACCAATCAAGGATGTTTCAACACGGCAGCAGGATGAAGCACCAATCAAAAAAGGAGTAAGAGTACAGTATGGTGGTTCACTGTACTCGATTGTGATTTCCGGTACCGTTTGATACACCGGCACCCAGATTTACTAAAACCTGAAATCGGCACAGAATGACATAATAACCTTTAAAACACGAAACATATATAGAAATAGATGAATTGCGACTACATAAGCTTACACAAGACAACGCATTTGATAGAATGCTCATTTTTCTGACGGATCCAGTTCGGCTGCTTTCTAACCTTGACATATGACAAATAAAGCGTTCAGAGAATCTACGAAGCTTTTTACATTTTAAATTGTTTGTTTCGTTTTGCCTTCAATACAACCAACGCGTCTTGTACGGTAAGTAACGACTAAAAATGCTTTATCGTCAAGGCCTGAATATTAATACAACGGGTGCATAACGTGAGGATTCAGCAAGCTTACCCATATACATTATTGTTATTTAATTTGCGTCATCAGCGCTCACAATAAACTCACGCCAAGGGGATGGTTAAATAACACAAACTGGTAGGTCATGATGTCAATCGTTTCAGTGTTACAGTAACAACGTAACCATCACTGCCTAGTACGGTAGCTGCATCATAGTCTCAGTCGATGACAGCTCAAGACAGATCAGTCTGAGTCTAATTAATGCTATCCCACAACAGATACAATAGCGTAATTGATTAACAGCCAACAGCGTACATTCCTACAGCTATTGATCACTTGAGAATGGATGAGCTGTAATGTAATGTAATGTCTCCTTTAACAGATAACATATCGCATCGTGCTACAAAATGTAAGTATTGTATTCTAACCAGTAATGAAATTAAATCAGCATCTATTTCCCACAGTAATTGACTATTCCCTCCATCTCCAGGATTGGGCTGAAATACCATGTTTCCTTGCCCATGGCAGCAGGTGCTTTATTGGTTGGCATTCCATATTCGATCTCATTGGTTGCCCAGTGGATGTATGGGTGGCCCAATAACCCTGGCTATAAGAAGTACATTGAGGCACTGAAGCCAAGGTACTGTCCTATACTGTTGACCTACACTGTTAGTCTTTTTTGGTATCTCACACCAACGTGCATTTTTCCTACTCATCCAGGAGAATCTACTGCTTGACCAGAGCAATTCTGGAGACACTGAAGTACCTGCAATACGGCAAACTGTACTTTCAGTGGAAGTCATGGTACAAGAACGACAAGAACCGCAAACACTACGAAAAAGTATGTTTCAGGAAATCCTATGAAGGTTTCGCGTCGTGATAAGAAGAGTCTGTGCCACGTTGCTGATTACAGTTTGTGTCAGTTCTCCACTTGAGTTGTGTTTGTGTCTCCTTGTCGTTACCCAGGGTATCACCTTTGGTCGCAGAGAGAACAAACTGGACTTGTACTACCCTCCTACTGGGGGTGAGCCAGGATGCAAGCCAGCACCTGTGATTGTATTCATCTATGGAGGAGCGTGGGGTTCAGGGGAGAGAGCTATTTACTGTCTCCTGGCCATGCAGATGGCTAAAGAGCTGAGTGCAACTGTTATCTGTCCAGACTATTGTACCTTTCCAAAGGTAAGAGTCCAGTCTGCAGTCACCTTGAATGCTGACAAAGAGTTTTGTCAATCTCAGAGTAAAAAATGACTGTTTTTAACTTTGTATATTGCTAGGGGAATGTTTTGTGTATGATTCAAGATATTGCTGACTGCCTAGTGTGGACAATAGAAAACGGACACAAGTTCAAATTTGATCAAGTAAGTCTCCATAGTCTATTTTTCCTTTTTTAAGTTTTTAAAAAACTAAAATGAGAGAGAAAACAACAGCGGCTTAGATAGGACTTCAAAACCAAAACATAATTTGAATTTGGAAATTAAAATACATATACACAGCATGTATACATATTAAAATATGTGAGGATCATTGTAACTTCTCAACTGTCTTACGTGTCTGTTTGGTTTTCTCTCCTTTGTGAAGGACAAGGTGGTTTTGATCGGGCACTCCGCTGGTGCCCACCTGTCCACTCTCGCCACGCTGTTTCTTATAGAAGGCAGAGAAGAGCTGTTCATAGAGACAGGAAAACAGCTGGAGGTCATAACAGCTATCAGAGGAGTTATTGGTAATCATGCTGTTCGCTTTATACAGATGAATGAGTTTCACCATGTTTTATGTCTGCAAAATATGCGATTTTTGTGTTTTTGTTTGCGATGAATGACTTTGAAATGACTAGGAGTTTTGACTTTTCCTTCCTGTTGTACTGTCCCTCCAGGTTTGAGCGGGGTGTACAACATCATGGCCCACTACGAACACGAACAGACTCGAGCTGTGGAGTTCGTCTCCACCATGCACAAAGCCATGAATGGAACGGAGAACTTTCCCTACTATTCCCCTGAACATATCCTGAATGAATTTGACAAGGAAAACTTGAAAAGGTGAGATGACCCCAACATCACCAGCTCATTTAACAGTGTCTGTTTGTGTACAGTATACTCTACCTATTCTACCGTATTAGTATTTAAAAAAAATTAAGCCAGATCTTTTAGCTGATTGATTAGCTGATTGATTAGCTAATTGTCCTCATTGTCCCCAGAGTCCCTCCCTTCTCGCTTCTCCACGGAACCAACGACATCATCGTCCCCGAGGCGTCTTCCATACGCTTCTCAGAGCTGCTCACCTCGCTGTCCATTAGAGTTTCCCTTTACCTGCTGCCTAAAATGGACCACACAGAGATCGTGACAGACCTCATGGCCCCGGACCGACACTTCTACCCCACCGTATACAGCTGCCTCAAGCAGGAACACTGCAAACTGGTGGGAGCCTGGTGAAGTACCACTCACTCCACATACAAAAAACCTTCTTCTCATCATGTGCCGTGCGTTTCATTGTTTACATCGTCGTAATACCTCAAACTTCTACTGAATTTAGCCTTGACTTCATATTCATTAACCATGGTTTTATTTCAATAATGATTCCTTTATTGAATGTTTAATGTTTCTTCTTGATTCACGACCGTGAAATCTTACCAACTGATAAAGGGGTGTCCTTTTAACAGAGCGATCTACTAAAGTTAGCAGGGTGTGAAATTCAGCATTCAGCCTTTGCAGAAAATATCATGAAGACTTTGTATTATTATTATCGGCCAGTATTATGTGAATCATCAACAGTATTGACTTTGGGAAATTACTTGGTGGTTCTGTAGATTTCTCACCTTTTTCTACAGGGGTTGATTGCATGCATCATGGTTGAGGGCACACAATAAAATGTTCATGAACTCTAGGTCAATCATTTTCTAAATCTGTACTTAAAAACTGTTTATTGAATATTTGAAATTAACTAATACAAAACTAGTCACAATTTAAAATGTTTTCAACGTTTCTTTATTTCTGTATAATATACAGTACTACACCTCATATTTGGCATACTTACATTTTCTATCTTTTTCTATTGATAAACACAAATCGCCAGACAACCTCAGTTCAGAAATCAGTTATTGCTCATTAAAGATGTAAATATATTCACAACTTAGCAAGACGTTAAGAGTTGTTTTGCCTGAAAAAATAATGTGATTATTTTTGTTACCTTTCGATACTTTGCTTGCAAAACCTTTTTTGGAAAATATGTTTTCAACCTTTCGAAACTTGATATTTCACTTACTCTAAAGTGTTTTAAAAGCAGCGAACTGTTCGAATATGGCACTAAAGAGCGCTTCTTACATACAAAATGTTTCAAATATGTTTAATATGAATTTAGGAATGGAAACATTAATTTACATCGATAAATTAATAACACAGCCTATTTATTTTCATGCGTTCTCAGACGTGTCAATACTCAACATCGGCCTATGTGAAGTCTACCGTAGTGTGTCCACCAGGTGTCAGTATTTGTCTTGGGGTGAAGGTGTGGATCCTTGAACGCCAGGAGGGAGCAGCGTTGGGACCTGGGACGAGTTTGTGTTGTTTGGATGTGAGGATTAAAGATGGCCACCATCAGAATGAGACAGAGCTGTAACCACTTTGGGATTATGGCATCATTTGTGATATATGGATGAAAGAGGGCAAGGAGGGGTCTATTGATACTTGCCGGATTCGCCGTTTTCCATTCTTCTGGAATATTTCTGTAGCTGTCCTCAACTCGCTGGTAAGTCGACGACTGGTAGGAAGGCTAACCCGAAATGCATTACTATTTAGCAATAATGCTAGTGCTAGGCTAGCTAGCTCGTAAAGCGTTCGCTAGAACGGAGGCTTTCGTTGTCTGGCTTCCGACGTATCAGTCAAAATACTGAATATGCAGTTGGTACCAAATGATACCAAACACGCACAATTCCTCCATTTAAATTGACTGCTGTTTCAATTTGATTGTGTGACCTGTCAATGCGCACTGACATTAGAGAAAAGGTAGTTTTTTAGACAGCAACTAGCAACAATCGTGCTAACTGGCGAGCTAGTTTACGAATCAGGGTCGGCTTGTCTGTGAGAATTTGCCATTGGATTTTTACCGGTACAGTAGCAGGCCAGTTGAGGCCAAATCGATCGATAAAATGACTTGCGCTTTTGATAATTAATTATTTGTGGGTTATACATCAACCGTCCCATTGTCTTTTAAAGGATAGCACAAATTGGACGTTGGGGTGTTGTATAGCAGAAGGGTTGCTTGATAGACAGTTGGCATCTATGCATCTGGCTGTGTTGGTGCCATGACAGTTGTGCCTTTTTGTTTCAACCTTTAATCTATCTACCCATTTGTTAAACTCATGTATTGTGTAGCACATTTACATCCACTGGCCTGGCCAACTCACTGAAATACCATTGCGTTGTTCTTGCTGGCACGATAGCAAGTTACCACTGCCGCTGGTCACCATTGAAGACCAGTTTCTGTTCCAAAAAAAACACAGAAATATGCAGTTAGCTAATGTGAGTTAGGATAATCATCCAATAAAAATACGTAAGCGGTCCAAAATACTAAATGAACCCTGGAGCGTAAGGAAGTCCCGTTACATTTTGTAATGCTAAGCACTTTGGCTTCAAGGAAAGCTACAGAATATAAATTTTTATTTTAACACCACTCGCATGACGACCACTTCCATTGAGACAGTAGGTTCAGACCGGTGATTTGTAAAATGTTTGATTTCAGGTGGCACAGTTTTAATTAAGATTGTCTCCAAATTAGGAACAAATTGCATTGAGTAACTCACAGCATCCATTAGCATCTCTCTCACAGTCAAGTAAAGACATAACGGTTCGAAAACCTTACAGCGACAGGCCCTGCAGGTTGGTACCAGTAGTGAGGGTCATTGTGCACATTGCTACATTTGGGTGTTTACAGTTTCTGTGTGATGTCACGGATTCAAATGCCCACTCTGTTGACGCGTGGAGATGATGTTCACTTATCAGCAACGTCACACCTTCATCAGGATGTTTGTATTCCAAAACAACATTAAATCGACATTTTCGCAATGTGGAGCACAAATTATCCTTCCTTAAGATTAGGCTATTGGAACATTAAAATGAGGGTACTGTCTGGTGTTGACCCAAGGGATTAGATGATTAGTATTATGCCCACTGTTTTTGTTTGATCTTATCAGAGGCTCTGGTATCAATGATTAAGAGAGCATCAAGCTAACTGACAATAGTTGAGTAAAAAAAAACAAAGACAAATACTAGCAAAAAGCTTTTAGTATTGTAAGTACACCCCTCATTGATTTATCATGATGTGTCTGTACTGCAGCCCAAGGGCACTGCTAATGTCCCTGTCTCCCTGTCCTGCAGGACTCCTTAGGCCAGGTTAACTGTATCATTAAAGAGGTTGCTGAAAATGTGGATTCTGATGCACTTGCCACTCTTTATGATTACATTTTTGCTATGCAGACTTTCAGAGAAGACTATATGCATTGTTGTTTGTGAGAGAGGAGCAGTGTTGCTAAGCTTTAATAGACAATATTAGTTATTCAGGGAAAGTCAGAGTCTTTGTCATTGAATCTGGAGATGGAATGGAAAAGCCCTCTGGTACAACAGGTCTTTCTGCGGATGATGAAGCCGCAGAAAGTGTCTTTCGCTCAATTTACATACTTGATATGCTGCTCTGCTCCAGGGTATGGGCATTGAGTAAGAGAAGGAGAGAATAGGTCTACATTCTTTCTCATCGTGGCAACGTTTACCTAGCTTGCCTCTTAAGCAGGGCCAATGTGTCAGTTGCTATGCTGGAAGAGTCAGAAATGTCTTGTGTGAAGCATAGAAAATCATCTTGTCTAAATCCAAAGTTAACTTGGTTTCATGCAGTCTGCTATTTTAACTATTGTGGTCCTGATTTATGATTGCACGGGCAAAATTATTCTCAACCTCTCCCTGCAAAGCTAATGAAATCACTGTACAAACCCAATGGCTTCTCATTTAAAAGAATTTTTAATGATTCCTGCTCGAGGCAGCAGTCGTGGCCACCCCCCCACCCTGAGGCCCAGATGGTACGTTCCTCCCCCGGCGTGACGAGGGCCACAGCCCCCCCGTGGATAGCTGGTGACAGGGCGGATCAGCTGTGCCTGTCCCTGCTGGCCTCGCGCTGGCACACAGTGCCCCTGGCTCGGAAACAGACAGACCTCGGGCGCACCTACTCCTTCCAACGAGCGATGCATTTTTGCTGTTGTTGTGGTCCTTCCTTCGTTCGTAAAAATAAACGCTAACCGGCGTCAACTGTCGTTGCTGTAGCTATACTGTCATCCCAGGTCAGGAGGAATCGGTGGAGGTGTTTTGCTGTGTGTGGATTGTTTCTCTCTCGCTTGGCAGTGACGTGTTGAGATGCTGGCAGGGCACCGGGAGAACAGCAGGTATGGAAAAAAATGAGCCGTTGATGAGCTGGTCTCTGCGGTGACCATGGTTTGTTGACGAGCTTGTCTCCGCGGTGACCATGGTTTGTTGACTGCTTAGTGAGATGTCCAGTGAGATGCTCGACATGGAATATCTTTTTCAATGACTGTGAAACTGATTTTTTTTTTATTATAGATTTTTCGACGTCAAGTGTGCCTTGACGTAGCTGTTCGTAAGGATGTATTCCTCTGATTTTTCACCCTGTGTGTTATTTAGTTTTATCTGGCAGTACAATTTGTGTAACTTTTTGTGTAGACTGTTGATGACCCATCTCTGTGTAATTGTGTTGTACAGGAGCCTGTGTTCATGTGTTATGGCAGTGGTTCTCAACCCTGGTCCTCAAGTACCCCCTGTCCTGCATGTTTTAGATGTTTCCCTGCTCCAACACACCTGATTCAAATGAATGGGTTGTTATCTAGTTATGCAGAAGCCTGCTAATGACAATTTTTTAAATCAGGTGTTGGAGCAGGGAAACATCTAAAACATACAGGACAGGGGGTACTTGAGGACCAGGGTTGAGAACCACTGTGTTATGGTGTCTTTAAACTAGACATTGTGAACGATTAGTTTTCTGAAGACGAATCTCAAATATAAAAAGATTTGAAGTAGTATTACTTAATCAAGGCCTCATCCTTTTCATGTTGTGTAGGTGAACCTGCAATCTGAATTAAATTACAGATTTTGGCATTGGCATTACAGATCAAAATCAGAGGCCTAGAGCATTTCTCCTGGGAACCCATAACATGTTTTCATATTCCTTCAGTCCATTTGCCCCATTTTCAAGCGCTCAAACTATTTGCCTCAGGTATATGTGTGGAATGTCACAGTTTTCCTAGAAAATGATTAAGCTGGAAGCCAGACAGGAGTATCCAGGCAGTTGATTCACAGCCTGAATATAAATCCAATAAGGAACCTGCTATCACTGAATCAGGCCAGACGTGTTCGGCATGAGTTGATATCATGCCTAATCACGCGTTCCACAGTATGCAATAATCAATTTGATTGGATACCAGATTGCCTTGTACCGAGCCATAATTTGGGTCTTTGTGGTAGAAACCAAACTACGTTTGCATCTCAGCCATTGACAACAGCCGAAGATGTGGGCTACTGATTTTTGCGAGCAGTTTGTTTTTATCCGTGGAGTTCCCAGCCTGTTCCAAGTTAGGGAGCGAGACGTCTTTTGTGTGGTTACGTCACAGAACCCTCTCCGGAGGAACGTCAAACCTTTGAAGAGTCGGAGGATTTTCCAGAGCAGTGCTTCTGTCTCACAGGGGTTTGTGCTAACAACGCTCTTTCAGACTCTCACTGAAGCTGGCGTCCTTTTAAGATGGCGCTTTGAAAAGACTAGAGGGCAAATTCTATCTTTGTAACTTTCGGTTGAGGAGTGGACGTTTCGGCCCTTCGTCCTGTACCTCTAATGGTTGTTGCCTGTTATCAATGAGTTTGTGCATCGAATAGATTGATGTTATTCTCTTGGCACAAAGAAGGATTTTGTTTTGTTTACGGAAACTGTTTAGTTATTGTTTTCATTCAGCCTGGTACAATGGTACAAAAAATAGTTTTCCTTGTAATAGAAATAAAAAAATTAAGTGTAGGCCCATGTTCTTGATTAATTTCCCCTAATTCAGTTAAATTATGTTATTGGGAACATACTGTTTTTCATCTCAGGAAGACAACAACAACACTACTACCAATACCTCGTTTTTGAAGATGACACAGTCACCGAGCAGTCTAGGTGGTTTTGGAGGTGAGGAGAGACTCCAGGCTCCTCCTCCTACCGGCCCCTGGCCTCCGCTAGCGGGCGTGGTCCCAGGGTCCCAGGTCGTGTGTTTGGCCCAGTGAGGCTTGAGCTCTGCTGTCTTTTGAACCTGAATCCTTCCTTCCTCACTCTCACTTCCCCTCAGGGCTTCATGACTCAAAAAGCTCAAATCTGGAGTTTGTCTGGCAGAAGACCTGCATTACACACCGTCTACGATGTTTTGTGTTCCAGGATTAGCGATATATTGTTGAGCTAGGCCTTGTGCTAGCAGACTAACATCAATCAAAGGGTATTGTTATTATGAACACCCATATGCATAGACTAGCATTGTTAACCAATAGCCTACAAGGATGAATAGGCAAATATGTAATGCATTTAGCAGAGTACCAAGCAGAATAGCAAGCAATCTTTTTCAATAGTTAGCATTCTTGCGAGTCAGCTCAATGGAGGTCCTTATAACAGTTCCCAAGGCTTTGGAGAAACAGACCGTGGTTTCTACGGAGCCCATTGTGTCTCGTCTATTGTCTGGCTGGAAGGTGGTCGGCGGAGTCTGAAACGGAACAAACTCGGGGTCCTGCTACGTGTCAGGTGGATATTTTTAGTCGTGCAGATACAGTTTCTGCTTTCAGCCATTTCTTCTTTCCTGAATGTTGCTGGCTCGGTCCGTGCCATCTAGTTTCATCTGAGCGTGTGCAGATCGCTAACGCGAGGCAGGGACATACGCTTTCATTACGCCCGCTTTTTAAAAACGGCAAATATGTCCCCGACACTTTTTATTCGGTCTATATCCCTGCCATCTGGATCACATTGGTTTGCATGTCATTTCATATTATTTAATTACACACACCCGCCTGTAAGGATGCTGGCAGATAGCCTAGCTGTCCTCACGTTTATAACACCTAGGTTAATCTAGTGATAAGTGTGTCTTAAGTGACTCCCTTATCTCGGCTGGTGCTAACTGTTTGTGTCCTGTTATAAACTACTTAGTCGGTGCCTGTTACACTCTTGGAAGCAGGCGCATGGAACACAGGCAAGATTTATGGATGTCACATCCGTTGAACATTCTAGGTCACCTTAGTGTGTAGTAGTAGTAATAGTAGTGTGTATCAAGGGTCAGTGAGGATAAGCAGTGTTGATGTTGCTGTGTCAGGACACGACCTGTTGACTCAGACAAGACATCTGCTTTCGGAGGACTTTAGTCTGTAGTTGGTGCAGTGTGAACATTCATGGCTTGGTTTCTTTTGCACCATGTATTACAGTGACAGAACAGTCACCGATTCAAGATGGCCATTATTCTGCTGATGTTGCCAACTGTCATGTTCCCCAATTAGGCCTGTTCTTATCGCAACGTGCAGGCTTTCGGTTTTGTTTGTCTTGTCCTAAAATTCTTCTAGGCCTGTACCCTCCACCTTATCTCAGACTAGCAGAGCTAGTAAGCTCTTACAATAAGGAATGTTGACTAAAACTATCTCATGCTTGCTTAGACAAGGAACACAGACCCTAAGAAGTGGATTTGAGGTCTGATTAGCTTCTAACTTTATGCTCTGGTTGTATTTTTCTAACAGTTTCTGAGAGTTCCTGTTTTTAATTCCTGGAAGAGTTTAAAAGTTTGGGTGACTTTGGGCACTGTTTATTTGCAGCCTGCCTTATCTGCCTTGATATCAGTGCATGTTAATGAACAAGTTCAACATTTATAACAGTTCACTCTTTAACCTAAATTAATCACTAGTCTGTATTTAGCAGAATTAAACTAAGCCAGGTCTTCAAATTCACTAATCTAGGCACAATTAACTTTTTAATTTGCTGGCAGTTTTGATCTCTTCAAATGTAGCAGCCTAAATCTTTTCAGTCTCCAAGCTTCTTCCTCACAGAGAGGTTGAAACTTCCACAGCAGTTCTGCTGTAGCTAAAGTACTAGTAAGTAGGACTCACATATATAATGAGTTTACTGATGTGAAAGTTGCCTCACTTGGTGAAAGCTGTCATGCTTTGCACATTTGCGAAAAATGCATTCGTGGACCACCAATTTAAGTGTAGGCGCTCCATCGAGCAGCAGTCAAATCATGATGCTTTCAGCTTCTCACTGGTCACACTGACAGATCCAGTATCCTACAGCACACTAGTTGACAGTGGGGTCACAGTAGCCTGGCTCTGCCGTCCTACGTACTTCCGCTCAATTTTGATTTTGCTTCTGTACTAGGTCTGGCCATGAGGTAAGTAAGTCAGATGTCTCTGGTTAATTTTCTACCGACCAATCAGCGAACAGAGGGAGTGGCTGTCGTGCGCTAGTTTGTGTTGTAGTTCTGTAATGGCGGCGGAGAAAGATGCGAGCGAAGCCATTCGGTCCGTTGTGGCAACAGTGCCGAATATCCATAAGCTAAAGCCGGAGCAAGAACAAGTTTTGCTGAGTTTTGTTGGTGGCCATGATGTTGTGGCCCTCCTCCCCACGGGGTTCAGGAACAGTTTGATTTTCCAGCTACGGCAGCTAGCTCTGTTACAGTAGTGGTGAAGGAATTGGCTAAGGCGAACGCTAGCGATTGGTTATGGCAGATCAGAGTGGCTCTGGGCAGATCCAATAGTTTTAAACTTCAACAGAGTACCCGCCTACAAGGAAGTCAACGCTTGTCAATGGAATGAGGCCAGACTCTCTGTACAAATGAAATGTAGGAGAGTCTGGTTAGGACCAGGCTAGGGCCACAGTGCATTTGGATGGAAAGAGATCTAAACCGTAGTGTTGTCGCAGGGAAAACCACAGCTGCTACGGTGCTGTAACTCAGTACTTCTCTTTCCCCATCCGTAGTTCCAGCTGACCTAAACTGAGTGCCTAATCTGATGTCACTTTCATGAAGTATCCCGTCCTGCAGATTCTTGCGGTGTTCCACACAGATGCAGGCCGATGTGGCTGCTGATCCGAGCTTCACAAACACAGAACCCTAAGTAGCCGGTTTTCTTTGTTTTCTGTATTTGTTTTGGGTTAGGGTTCGGGTTCGGGCAGGGAAAGCTGATCTGTGAGGTTTGGCCAGGAACGAGCTCTGGAAGGTCTGGACAGGCGTCAGCAGAGACAGTCACAAGACTGCTACAGAGATCCTCTGCAGTCTGACTCAGCCAAGCTTGGGAAGTTCAGGTGCAGGAAGGAAACCCCCATAGTTTTGCAGAAGTGCGTGTTTCTAACTTGGACTTCTGACTGAGTCTAACCCAGCCTGTGGAGACTCCCTTTCATAAAGGATAGTTTAGCATTAAGTGATGTATCGCAGCGAGGCATGGTAAACACGTTTGCTGTTTAGTTTCATCACAGCGTTGGGTTGGAGTCCTGTAGGCTAGTGTACTCCCAGCTTCTCACCAGGGAGAGCAAGGAGGGGAGATATCAGTGCTCTGCCTCAGTAGACTTGTTCATTAAACAAACAAACAGGATATATATATATATTTTAACATTAAATAAACCTAATATGATACATTTTCATTGGCAGTTTTTGTCTAAGATACAGGAGTCCGTGTGGGTGTTTGTCAGTGGCGACAGCGATGTCATGGACCGAGTTTGTCTGTCAGGGAGCAGTCGACTTGTCAGAGAAACAGGCTGTGGTCGTCAGAACGAGGAGATGAGGGGAGCTGGGCAGAAAACAACATCCATGTGACCCAGCAGAGAGGAGAGAGAAGCTGGGCGGGCAGGAGTATCACCTGACAGTCTCTCTTGTTAACCAACGATCAATGTCCGCCGACATATTGACCCGTCCTCTCTCCTCTCCTTCAGTGAGCTGCTGTCTTGCCGCTCACCTCGTCACCGGAGCAGATCTTCTGTTCTTCGTTGCTTCCCTTTCATTATAGTTGCACAGTTTTTCAAGAGTTAAAATCTAACAACCAGATGGTATTTTGTTGAGCTTCCTCTAGATCAGCGATTCCCAACCTGTGGTCCGCTAAGGTAATACATGTGGGCTCAAATATAAAAAATCTCGAAATTTTGCAGTGAAGGTGAACTGTCTGGCTCCTGTGGTGTTGTTTAACACGCGTGATAAATGCGAATTAAGTGAACGGATGTGTTGGACGCCCGCAAAGATATTTGAGCTATGCAAGTGGGCCGCAAAGTGGAAAAGGTCAGGAATGGCTGATCTAGATATATTAAGATTCCTTGCTTCTCTCCTCCTCCCCCCCCCTCGGCAGGGCTGGCTGTGTCCTGACGAAGCCCCTCAAGATGAACATGGTGAAGAGGATTATGGGCCGGCCCCGACAGGAGGAGTGCAGCCCTCAGGACAACGCCCTGGGCCTCATGCACCTGCGCCGCCTCTTCTCTGAACTCTGCCACCCGCCTCGTCACATGACCCAGAAGGAACAGGAAGAGAAGCTGTACATGATGCTGCCTGTCTTCAACAGGGTGAGGAGATTCTTGGTTTATATGCATTTATGATGTGTGACGGCCCCTTTCTGCTCCTTTTCCCACGGCTTCCCTTGAGTATAATGCCTGACGTTCTGCCTGACGTTCTGCTTGACGTTCTGCTTGACGTTCTGCCTGACGTTCTGCCTGACGTTCTGCCTGACGTTCTGCCTGACGTTCTGCCTGACGTTCTGCCTGACGTTCTGCCTGACGTTCTGCCTGACGTTCTGCCTGACGTTCTGCCGTGTTCCCCAGGTGTTCGGCAACGCTCCCCCCGCCACCATGACAGAGAAGTTCTCTGACCTGCTGCAGTTCACCACCCAGGTGTCTCGCCTCATGGTCACCGAGATCCGGAGGAGAGCCTCCAACAAGTCCACAGGTAGGCCGGGGTCCAGGTCCACACCCCCCCACACACACCAGGAGTGCCCGGGGTCCAGTTCCTGGAGGTGAACCAGTGTGTGTGTGTGTCCTCAGAGGCCGCCAGCAGAGCCATAGTCCAGTTCCTGGAGGTGAACCAGAGTGAGGAGGCAAGTCGAGGCTGGATGCTGCTGACCACCATCAACCTGCTGGCCTCCTCTGGACAGGTGTGTATCGTGTGTGTGTGTCCTGTGTGTGTGTGTGTCCCCTGTGTGTGTCCTGTGTGCAAAACAAACTGACGTCAGCGGCAACAATGGAGTGTCTCTCTCGCTCTCTCTCAGAGCACCCTTCATGCCCCACATACCTTATGCACTCCCCTCCAATTTATCCTTGTTTTGACACATTCTGAATCCTAAATCCCTCCCTCCCTCCCTCTCTCGCTTGTGATCTCCGACATCGTCTGCGAAGAAAAAAAGGAACCGTCTGAGCTTGCACCCAGATGGACACTGCTTTGTCTATATTTAACCCCCCCCCCCGTCTCCACCCCTCCCTCCAGCTTCCGTTCTGTCCAGTAACAGATGAATGTTCTTTTCTCCTCCCCCCCTCCTTCCATCCCTCATTCCCTCCCCTTTCTCTCTCTTCCTCTCTCCTTCTGTAACAGAGCCACAGTCAGATAGGTATGATCCCCTCTCTGTCTGTCCTGCAAGGTAGAGTGAACTTGACCTGAGAGAGGTGGGTGGGAAGGGAGAGAGAGAGGTGGGAGGAAGAATGGAGGGAGGGAGAGAGAGGTGGGAGGGAGGGAGGAAGGAAGGGCGAGAGAGAGAGAGAGAGAGAGAGAGAGAGAGGTGGGAGGGAGGGAGGAAGGAAGGGCGAGAGAGAGAGAGAGGTGGGAGGGAGGGAGGAAGGAAGGAAGGGCGAGAGAGATAGAGAGAGGTGGGAGGGAGGGAGGAAGGAAGGGCGAGAGAGAGAGAGGTGGGAGGGAGGGAGGAAGGGAAAGAGAGGAGAGAGGGAGGGATGGAGAGAGGGAGAGAGGAGGGAGGGACGGAGAGAGAGGGGAGGGAGAGAGGTGGGAGGGAGGGAGGGAGAGGTGGGAGGATTCATAGGGCTCTGCTACCATCTCCACCATCATCACCATTGAGACCATCTCCTCCCCTGGGAGGAATCCCTGTAAACAAGCACATGCACTCACATATGGGAATAGGACTCGTTTCAGCTGCCCTTCCACACGCACTAGCGTGGCTTAGACCCATAGGGAGAATGACTTCATCACGACAGTCTATCCCCTGTACAACTGACTAGTTTAGCTCCTATAGAACTGACTACTCTTACCCCCCCCCCTGCCTCTCCCCCCCCCTGCCTCTCCCCTCTCGTCGTCTGAGCTCAGGGATAGTTGTTTTCTCTTTCTCCTCAGTCCTGCAGGCCTGTGTTGATTGCAGTGATTCAGAGATGAGGCCTCCTTCTGGCAACTGTGATGGGGGGGGGGGGGGGGGTTAAAGAAACTGAGAGAAGTTGTGTGTGTGTGTGTGTGTGTGGGAGAGTGTGTGTGAGAGTGTGCATTTGATTGTGTGAATCATACCCATAAAATAGCCCGATGCCGGCCCTACTTCAGAGTCTCTCTGCCTTGGTGAACAGAGATGACACACACCACACACACACCACACACACACCACACACACACACACACATGGGACACATGGGACAGCCTGTCTCGTTAGTGTCACAGAGCTGTCACCAGTGCAGGTGACAGAACTGGCAAAAAGCTAGTCTCAGCTGTCTGCAGAATGGAACGTAAACATATGCACACACACACACACACACACACACAGACACACACACACAGGCACACACACACAGGCACACACACACAGACTGAATCAACACATATACTGCTCTAGTCCAAAGTAGACTAGTGAGCCATTTGTGAGACAGTTTTCATGAACTGTCCTCCTGATATCAGGCCACTGTGGAGTTGTAGGTGTATGAGATAAACCTTCCCATGTTTGACCTTATTTACATGATACCTTTACATTTACATTTACATTTAGTCATTTTAGCAGACGCTCTTATCCAGAGAGACTTACAGTAAGTACAGGGACATTCCCCCGAGGCAAGTAGGGTGAAGTGCCTTGCCCAAGGACACAACGTCATTTGGCAGAGCCGGGAATCGAACCGGTAACCTTCAGATTACTAGCCCGACTCCCTAACCGCTCAGCCACCTGACTCCCTTTATCTTTACCTTCATACCTTTATACCTTTACCACTACGAGATAGGATACTTCTCTGTGTGTGTATTTAACTAAAGTTGTTCCCCTGTATTTGTATACAAATTAAGGGTTAGTCTTGGTCTCTACACATGTTATATCAGACACCTTTCAGCATCCAGCTTTACAAAACACTGACTAATAATGTGGATGTTACTGCAACTTATGTTTCTGCTTTCTTACATCCTTCTGTATTCAATTAGGTTTTCACCCAAGCAAAACCCCTGAATAAGATGAGTTCTAGGACTGCATCTCTGTAACCAGTGTGTTCTCTCTCCACCCCGACAGAAAACAGTGGACTGTATGACCACCATGTCGGTGCCGTCCACGCTGGTGAAATGTCTCTACCTGTTCTTCGACCTTCCCCACATGGTGGAGGCCCCAGTGGCCCCCCAGCCCCCCCAGACCCAGCCCCCCCAGCCCCAGACCCCACCAGAGCTGCCCCTGGCTGACCGCAGAGCACTCCTCCAGAAGGTCTTTGTACAGGTGAGAGGGAGATATGAGAACTGTCTCTCTCTCTCTCTCTCTCCTCCTCTCTCTCTCTCTCTCTCTCTCTCTCTCTCTCTCTCTCTCTCTCTCTCTCTCTCTCTCTCCTCCCTCTCTCATCTCTCTCTCTCTCTCTCTCTCTCTCTCTCTCTCTCTCTCTCTCTCTCTCTCTCTCTCTCTCTCTCTCTGTGTGTCTCTTTCTCTCCTCTTTCTCTGTCTGTTGTTCTGGGAAACCCAATGCTTGGTCCTGCTCCTCAGATCCTGGTGAAGCTGTGCAGCTTTGTGTCTCCTGCGGAGGAGCTGGCCAGAAGGATGACCTGCAGCTGCTGTTCAGCGCCATCACCTCCTGGTGTCCTCCCCACAACCTGCCCTGGAGGAGGAGCGCTGGGGAGGTCCTCACTTCCATCTCCCGCCACGGCCTCAGCGTCAACGTCCTCAAGTACATCCACGGTACGAGGGCCTCGCCCGCACGCACGCTGCACATGGCCCGGAAACTGTCAACCGTTAACTGTAAACAGGTTTCTCTTCTCCCCTCTCCATCTCTCTCTCTCCTCTCATCCCTCCTTTCCCTCCCCTCTCCAACCCTCCTCTCTCTCCTCCCATCCCTCCTCTCCATCTGTCTCTCTCTTCCTCCCATCCCTCCTCTCCATCCCTCCTCTCTCTCCCCTCCCTCCCTCTCTCCCTCCACAGAGAAGGAGTGTCTGGCCACGTGTATCCAGAACATGCAGCAGTCAGACGACCTGTCGGCTGTGAGATGGTGGAGATGTTCTCTGGTCTGTCCTGCTTCCTGAAGGACTCCAGCGACGTGTCTCAGACCCTGCTGGAGGACTTCCGCCTCTGCCAGGGCTACACCTTCCTGCAAGACCTCATGCTCAGGTCTGGAGAGGAGGGGGTGTGTGTGTGTGTATTGTATGTGTGTATTGTAGGGTGTTTGTATGATGTGAGGTGTGTTTATCATGTGTAATGTGTATTGTGTGGGGGGTGTAAACCCGTCCCCTACTACCTGTCGTTAGCAAACCAGACCATACGTTAGCCCTACCCCACCGGGCTGAATGTGAGCTTTAGATCTGAACCCCTGTTCCTCCCCCGGGCCTCCAGGCTGGAGCAGGCTAAGGAGGAGGAGTCTCAGGACGCGCTGAAGGAGCTGGTGAGCCTGGTGACCTGTCTGACCACCTACGGGGTGTGCGAGCTCAAACCGGCCGGCCTCACCACCGGAGCACCCTTCCTGCTTCCTGGCTTCGTCCTCCCACAGCCTTCTGGGAAAGGTCAGTCCTCCAGACCCCCACCCCCGCTGGGACACTGTCCTGTGTTGCGCCTCAGTGCTGGTGTCTGAAGAGGTGTCTAAGTGTGTTTCCCCTCCAGGCCACACGGTGCGCAACATCCACGCCTTCTGCGTCCTCCAGAGCGCCTTCCTCCGAGCCAAGACCAGCCGCCTGGCCCGCACGCTGCTGGACGCCGTGGGCAACGTGTACTCCGCCGACCCCGCCAACTACTTCATCCTGGAGGCTCAGCACACGCTGTCCCAGCTGGCCGATAAGGTGGGCCGCGTCCCCGAGGCCCAGCCCAAGTACTTTGAGCTGCTGGAGTTTGTGGTGTTCAGCCTGAACTACGTCCCCTGCAAGGAGCTGTTCACGTGAGCGTGCTGCTGAAGGGCAGCGCGGCGCCGGCATGCGGCATCACGGCCACACGCACGCTGCTGAAGCTGAGCCGGCACGACGCCGTGTTCAGGCGACGTGCTGCGGGAGGTGGGCCTGCTGGAGGTGCTGGTCAACCTGCTGCACAAGTACGCAGCCATGCTGAAAGACCCCGCCACTCAGCCTCCCGGCGTCAACCACGAGATAGGTGGGTCACCGGGGGCTGGGGGACCCCCGAGCGCAGGGTTGAACCATTTTATTTGATTCATAATTACATTTTATAAAGATGTTTTTGAGATGAGTTTTTTCTCTCTCCCACATCACACACACTGTTCCTGAGAGAACTCCCTCTGAATGCAGACTGTTCAGGGGAATGCTAATGTAGGGCTGCTTGTTTTGGCCCCATTTCCTCTCTCTCCTTCTCCTACTCTCCTCCCCCTTTCTGTTTTCCTCATCTCCCCCCCCCCCCCCCTCCCCCTTCCTTCCTTTCTTCTTCCACCTGTTTCTCACGCCCCTCTCACTCTTCCCCCCCCCCCCCTCTCCTCTCTCTTCAGGTGACTCTAAGAACAACACTGTAGCAGATGAACAGAAGCAGTTGGCTTGGCTGGTGATGGAGACACTGACTGTACTGTTCACAGGGTCTAACACCACGCAGGTGGGTCTCATACACACACACCACACACACACACACACATCCTTTGTCCTCTCACAACCCCGCTCCTTCTCTCATCACATTCTAACTCCCAAAAGCTTCCTCTTTCTGTGAAAAAGCAGAAAGTGCCACAGGCCTGTTTGAGAACCCGTACACACACACACACACACACACACACACACACACACACGCTCTCTCTGACTCTTTCTGTCTGTCTCAGTCTCTCTCATAGTCTCTTTCTGTCTCTCTTCTGTTCTCTCTCCGTCGCTCTCTCTCTGTCTCCTGAGGGGAGAATGGAGGCCAGGCACATGTGATGAGTCATTTTAGTTTCCAGTCTCCTCAGAACGTCTGATCTGCTCTCAGTCCTCAGTTCACTCCCCCAGACACCTGAAACTCTCTCCCCTAACTCCTCCCTCTCTCCCTCTCCCCCTCCCTCCCTCTCTCCCTCCCTCTCCAGGTCTGTTCAGGAGTTGGTGGTGCCCGGTGCGTCCACAACATAGTGAAGTACCGTCAGTGTCGTGAGCAGGCCCTGCGTGTGATCCAGCAGCTGGTGTTGTCCCCCAGCGGGATGATGGACATGGGCACCCTGCTGGGCCTCATGCACTCTGCCCCCTCCACAGAGCTGCAACTGAAGACCGACATCCTGAGGGTGGGAGGGCCACACGCACACACACACGCACGCACACACGCGCACAGCGCACGCACACACACACACACACACACGCACGCGCACACACACACGCACAGCGCACGCGCACGCGCTACGCGCACACACACACACATACATACACACACGCTGCTCTAATGACCCTTGACCTCTGACCCCTGCAGGCCCTGCTCTCTGTGTCTGCGTGAGAGCCACCGCACGCGCACCGTGTTCCGCAAGGTTGGGGGCTTCGTGTACGTGACGTCCCTGCTGGTGGCCCTGGAGCGCTCGGCTGTGCCTGCCCGCCGGACACGGCTGGGAGCGCTCCAATCAGAACCAGCTGTTTGAGCTGCTGCACATGGTGTTCTGCACGCTCACGGCCGCCATGCGCTACGAGCCCGCTAACCTCCCACTTCTTCCGCTCGGAGATCCAGTACGAGAAGCTGGCGGACGCACGTCAGGTGAGCGAGGAGCTCCTCCTCCACATCCCGTCACGCTCCCTGGAGCCCTCTGTCTTGTTCATACCAGCAGTGTCACGTTCTGTTAATAAGTGAAAGGTGGGAATTACAGACACATGATGAACGTGGGCTGTGTGTTTGTGGAGTGTTTGTGTGACTGTCCCCTCACAGTGTCTCTCCTCCTTCTGCCGCTGCCATCCCCAGGCTGCTGGGCTGCTTCTCAGACGCCAAGAAGCTGGGGCCCACGGCCGTGTTCCCCTCCAACGCCCAGCCCTTCCTCAGGCTGCTGGAGGAGGAGGCGGGGCCAGGGGCGGGGCTGGGGGCGGGGCTGGGGACAGTGTGTGCCCCACCCTCAAACACTGCAGCAAGCTGTTCATCTATCTGTACAAGGTGGCCACCGACTCCTTCGACAGGTCAGTGGGGCGGCCGGGTTCCTGGACTAGAGAAGGACAGTTCTGTTAGGGAAGAGAACAGGGACTAGGACTTAGTCCCTGGTCTCAGGACGTAGTCCTGGATTATTCCAGTCCCAGTCAGAAGCAGCTAGCATCAGTACATGAGCAGCTCACCTCTTCACAGTGGATATTGAGTTCCTCCCTGATCGATCAAACAATGATGAAGGCCAAGCACACTTCTGACTTAGCAGGTTTGGTGTGAACATGACACTGCAGCGCTGAATACCACACACACACACACACACACACACCCTGCATGTGCTGTAGCAGTAGACTCTTGGTGTTGCCAGCTCTGCTCTCTTTCCAACTTTCTAACAGCTTCCTTCTTTATTTCTCTTTCTCTCTTTTTCTTCCTATAACCTTTGGCTCTGCCTGGCTGTGCGTCTGGGGTCTGCTCTGCACGTGTGTGCTCCTGTGTGTGTGTGTGTGTCCCCTAAATTCCTCTCTGTCTGTCCTGACACACACGTCTGTCTGTCTTTGTGTATCTGTGTGTGTGTGTCTGTGTGCGTGTGAATCTGTGTGTCTGAATCTGCGTGTGTGTGTGCAGCCGTGCGGAGCAGGTGCCCCCCTGCCTCACTCACGAGACCTCCCTACCCTCCCCCTGGGGAACGCCAGCGCTCGCCAGGAAGAGGTAGCTACTGCTCTCTGCACTCCCTCCCTCCCTCCCTCTTTCCCTCCCTCCCTCCCTCCCTCTTTCCCTCCCTCCCTCCCTCCCTCCCTCCCTCTTTCCCTCCCTCCCTCCCTCCCTCTTCCCTCCCCTCCCTCCCTCCCTCCCTCAACCCTCCCTCCCTCCCTCCCCTCCCTCCCCCTCACCCTCCCCTCCCTCTTCCCTCCCTCCCTCCCTCCCTCTTCCCTCCCTCCCTCCCTCTTCCCTCCCTCCCTCCCTCCCTCTTCCCTCCCTCTTCCCTCCCTCTTTCCCTCCCTCCCTCCCTCTTCCCTCCCTCCCTCCCTCCCTCCCTCTTCCCTCCCTCCCTCCCTCCCTCTTTCCCTCCCTCCCTCCCTCTTTCCCTCCCTCCCTCCCTCCCTCCCTCTTTCCCTCCCTCCCTCCCTCTTTCCCTCCCTCCCTCCCTCCCTCCCTCTTTCCCTCCCTCCCTCCCTCTTTCCCTCCCTCCCTCCCTCCCTCTTTCCCTCCCTCTTTCCCTCCCTCTTTCCCTCCCTCCCTCCCTCTTTCCCTCCCTCCCTCCCTCTTTCCCTCCCTCCCTCCCTCCCTCTTTCCCTCCCTCCCTCCCTCCCTCCCTCTTTCCCTCCCTCCCTCCCTCTTTCCCTCCCTCTTTCCCTCCCTCCCTCCCTCTTTCCCTCCCTCCCTCCCTCCCTCCCTCTTTCCCTCCCTCCCTCCCTCTTTCCCTCCCTCCCTCCCTCCCTCCCTCCCTCTTTCCCTCCCTCCCTCCCTCCCTCCCTCCCTCTTTCCCTCTTTCCCTCCCTCCCTCCCTCCCTCTTTCCCTCCCTCCCTCTTTCCCTCCCTCCCTCCCTCCCTCCCTCTTTCCCTCCCTCCCTCCCTCTTTCCCTCCCTCCCTCCCTCCCTCTTTCCCTCCCTCTTTCCCTCCCTCTTTCCCTCCCTCTTTCCCTCCCTCTTTCCCTCCCTCCCTCCCTCCCTCTTTCCCTCCCTCCCTCCCTCCCTCTTTCCCTCTTTCCCTCCCTCCCTCCCTCTTTCCCTCCCTCCCTCCCTCTTTCCCTCCCTCCCTCTTTCCCTCCCTCCCTCCCTCCCTCCCTCTTTCCCTCCCTCCCTCTTTCCCTCCCTCCCTCCCTCTTTCCCTCCCTCTTTCCCTCCCTCTTTCCCTCCCTCCCTCCCTCCCTCTTTCCCTCCCTCCCTCCCTCCCTCTTTCCCTCCCTCCCTCCCTCCCTCTTTCCCTCCCTCCCTCCCTCCCTCCCTCTTTCCCTCCCTCCCTCCCTCCCTCTTTCCCTCCCTCCCTCCCTCCCTCCCTCTTTCCCTCCCTCCCTCCCTCCCTCTTTCCCTCCCTCTTTCCCTCCCTCTTTCCCTCCCTCCCTCCCTCTTTCCCTCCCTCCCTCTTTCCCTCCCTCCCTCCCTCCCTCTTTCCCTCCCTCCCTCCCTCCCTCTTTCCCTCCCTCCCTCCCTCTTTCCCTCCCTCCCTCCCTCCCTCCCTCCCTCTTTCCCTCCCTCTTTCCCTCCCTCTTTCCCTCCCTCCCTCTTTCCCTCCCTCCCTCCCTCCCTCCCTCTTTCCCTCCCTCCCTCCCTCTTTCCCTCTTTCCCTCCCTCCCTCCCTCCCTCTTTCCCTCCCTCCCTCCCTCCCTCCCTCCCTCCCTCTTTCCCTCCCTCCCTCCCTCCCTCCCTCCCTCTTTCCCTCCCTCTTTCCCTCCCTCTTTCCCTCCCTCCCTCCCTCTTTCCCTCCCTCCCTCCCTCCCTCCCTCTTTCCCTCCCTCCCTCCCTCCCTCTTTCCCTCTTTCCCTCCCTCCCTCCCTCCCTCTTTCCCTCCCTCCCTCCCTCCCTCTTTCCCTCCCTCCCTCCCTCTTTCCCTCCCTCCCTCTTTCCCTCCCTCCCTCCCTCCCTCTTTCCCTCCCTCCCTCTTTCCCTCCCTCCCTCCCTCTTTCCCTCCCTCTTTCCCTCCCTCCCTCCCTCCCTCTTTCCCTCCCTCCCTCCCTCCCTCTTTCCCTCCCTCCCTCCCTCCCTCCCTCTTTCCCTCCCTCCCTCCCTCTTTCCCTCCCTCTTTCCCTCCCTCCCTCCCTCCCTCTTTCCCTCCCTCCCTCCCTCCCTCCCTCTTTCCCTCCCTCCCTCCCTCCCTCTTTCCCTCCCTCCCTCCCTCCCTCCCTCTGTATAGAAGTTGTCTGCAGGAGTTAGAACTGAGCTCTACCTCCCCTCCCCAAATCTGAGGCTCAACCTTTGAAATCCTTTAAAGGGAACTCTGAATACCATGCATGTCTACGGGCAACCCTCCTCTCCTCTTTTCTCCCTCTTTCTCTTCTCTTCTCTGGCTGTTCAACTTTCTCTCTCTCTTTCTCTCTACCACCCTCTCCCTTCCTCTTCCATCTCATCATACAAACATGACCTGTCTCATCTCTGTAGAGCTGCTCTACTATTAACCTCACACCAACCCTCCTCCTCTCCTCCGACAGTTCTGCTGACTCATGCCTCTGAGGCTCTGAACTCACCAGGGGGGAGGAGGGGGGGTGGAGGAGGGGGGGTGGAGGAGGGGGGGTGGAGGAGGGGGGGGGGACTGTATAATCAACACCTCATCCCTGTGGCTACTATGTCTTGATTGGTGCTGGGTGCAGGTGCTGGGTGCAGGGAGGTTAACTCGACACCAGCC